>NC_061085.1:1326662-1541387 GCF_021917145.1 Hypomesus transpacificus
GTCACTTATACACTGTCACTTTCAGCTACTGGTTGCTCTTTCAGTAACATTGCACTACTGTACCTCGCCACCAGGCTCCTGTTTGGTCATTGACAAAGTCACTGATCTGTAAATTTGCACTACTGCACTGTACTCCATTTAGGTTAGATTAGTTTATAGGGTTGTAACAGGTTTTTTTTTTTTTTTTTTTTTTTTTTTTTTTTTTTTTTTTTTTGGTATTAGGGTTAGTATAGCGTACTATTTATTGTTATCTGTAATTTAGGAAGTTTTAGTGTTAGGGTTAGTATAGTCGTTTATTTATTGCTATCTGTATATTTAGGAAGTTCACTTATCTAAGCTCAGCATAGATGTAAATTTGTTCTGTGTACTTATATGTTATGTTATGCCAAGTGCTTGCGTTGTCTTGTCTTAAGAATTTCAGTGCCCAGTCTAACCTTGTGTTGCTCTGTGCACCTGACAAATAAAAGACTTGAACTTGAAAAAAAAAAAAAAAAGACCCATCAGCCATGGTGTGTGACAGGACAGCACCAATGCCATACGGGGACGCGTCGCAGGCCAGGTGTATGGGCTGTGATGGATCATAATGGGTAAGTAGCTTATCAGAGGTTATTAGTTTTTTTGTTTCCCTGAAATCTTTTTCAAATTTTTCTGACCACTCCCATTTAGTTCCAAGCTGTAGCAGTGTGTTCAGTGGATGCACTACTAATGCGAGGTTTGGTAGAAACTTGTGGTTATAGTTGGCAAGGCCCAAAATTGATCTTAGCTGTGACACATTTTCTGGTCTGGGGACTTTTAGCACTGATTTATGTGAGCCAAATCTGTCAATTATGTGACCACAATATGATATCTCACTCTTGAAAAACTTTTTCTCTCTTCGCCCTTAGGCCATAGTCACTTAGTCTTTTGAACACTATGCTAAGGTTTTGGAGATGATCTTCATCATTCGTTCCTGTGATCAGGATGTCATCGAACACTGTGTAACATTGTATCACTGGGTAACACTGTGTTCTTGGTATATCCCGAAGTACTTGCTCCATTGCTCTTTGCCAGATGGCTGGAGCTGATGCAATGCCAAACACAAAACTATTAAACTGGTTCAGTCCCTTATGCGTGTTGATGGTTAGCAACTTCCTACATGATTCCTCAACTTCCATCTGAAGGTAGGCCTGAGACAGGTCAATTTTACTTTCTCGGATTAATGGTCACCTTGAAATCGCCACATATGCGAACACCTCCACTTTTCTCTTTTTTAATTACTAGGACAATAGGTGTAGCCCAGTCTCTCCAGTCAACCTTGGAGAGAATGTTAGATTCGTCCAGGCTCAAAAGTTCTGCATCAATTTTCGGACGCAGTGCATATGGCACTGGACGTGCCTTGTGAAATCTCGGTGTCACATTGTCATCCAATTCAATCTTTTCTTTAATGTGTTTCAGCTTGCCAATGCCTTACTCGAACACTTTTGCATGCTCTTCTAAGAGCTGATATAGTCTTTGTTTAGAGCTACAGTTGTGGCTCTTGAGGCTTGGAGATATGTTGAGGGCTCGATTGCATGCCAATCAAGCTGGATCTTTCTTAACCACTCTCGCTCAAAAAGAGCTGGCCCTCCATTTTTCAACATATAGAGCTCCAACGTTTTGTCACCATAAGTCACATCCACTAAGTTTTCCTTTAGGAGACACTCTCACCAGTGTACGTCTTTAACATCACTGGGGTCTTTTTTAGCTGTAGCTTGGAAAACAGTCTTTTGTAGTCAGCTTCAGAGATTACGGACAAAGCTGAACCTGTGTCCTTCTCCATTTTCAACTTTACTCCGGACACTTCTGTTGTTATCCATATAATTGTCCTATCTGCTTCTGTGATGTTGTGCAGTTCTAAGCATAACAGGTCATCTTCATTATTATCTGTATTATCAGATTTTTCGGTAACACTTTAGAATAATGGTCCGTTGTTAACAAGTAGCTATGCAGGAAGTAATAGGTAGTTCTACATTAACACAAAATTGTATACTATTAACTAATATGGAACCAAGATTAACTAAGCAGTAAGTAATAGCTAATTTACGACAAAGGTAGTTCCTTGGTAAGATCTTGGTTATTACTAAAGTAATATATCCTCTTGAGAACTACTTGTTCTCATTGAACTATGACCAATTAAGAAATAATAACCAATTAATTACTAATCTCAAAAGTCTAAACGTGAACAATTTGGTTGTTTTACTCTTAACATGGTCATAACGTTTCAGAAGCTCGTGCCTCAAATGGGTTCTTTGTGAAAACCAGTATAACGCCTCACTAATTACTCAAGCGTTACCTTGTCATCCTGCAAGAACTACGTGTGATGTGGACCATTATTTTAAAGTGACAAACATGTTAACTCCTCACTAATTACTCAAGCGTTACCTTGAAAACAGTGTTGTGTAGACACAATAGATTTATTTGCACGTTTTTATTTCAAGTCTCCACCTTTGATGTTTCAGTGAGTGCTGTTTGGCCGTGTTGCGTCTTTGCTCCACAGCTTCACTTGTTGTAGACCAACCAATCAGCGCGCAGCTCATCTATATATTCATGAGCATACCATAAAAGGAGAAAACCTAGCGTTCTTTCCCCAGGCAAATTCCCTGGAAGCCTCAGGAGGCCATTTTCAACCCAACCATTGTTACATACCCTATTCGTAGACCTTAAGGTACAGTAAATACGTTTGAACCCGTGCAGTTGCTCTTGAGAAAATGCGCTTGGCTACACAGCCGGCAGTTCTCTAATCGATCTCACGGTACTTTGATGGCGATGTCACAGTGACCTAGCCTCGGCGCCGTCTCAAGTCGGACAATAAGTGGAACAGTGTGAAATACCCCAAAAACCCAGTCAATCACCCCTTTAATCAGTTTTAACATCAGTAAACACATTTATGCAGACATCCCAACCTGCAGAGGCTCATTTCAGGGAGGTGCCTTCTCCACCCCCCCCTCCCTCCGGGACGCAATCCGGACCCCCTCAACCAGCACGTAACTTAACTGACCGTGAAAGTATATCCACTTTATATTGTTATTCTGTTCGCTAGCCAGCACCCTTTGAAAGCAGATGATCATCGTTTGTTAAAGGCGAATTTGCTATAAATTAACAAAGCAAAATTTCCCTATTTTCCTTACTATGGTTAGTTTAATTCCATTGTAAATGCCTTTGTTAATTGCATTAGTTCAGTCGCGATAGTTTACTGCGCTCCGTTGGATTATAAAAAGATTATAAAGCAAAATATTAACTTTGCAGAATGCCCAGTTCTCAAATCAACATTTTCAATTTTTCAGACCAAGGACCAATCAGAGTGAAGGGGCTGTGACGCAAAGAAAGCAAGCCAAGCTGCGGCAATAATCTGTACAAAGTTTTTCAATAGTCGAAATGCCTATCCAAAAAGCGACTATCCCCGCACTGCACTCTGTTGGGTTATAAAGAGGACGTATGCAGAATATGAACTTTGAAACTTTGTAAAGTGTCTGTTTCTTTAGTTGAGTCTGTAGTTGGAAACTAAACCCATTATAATTTGTATGCACAGAGTCATTATTAGAAAGATAGATGAACAAAAACTTACTGACTAATGGCTTGAAATAATTCCTACAAGTCAACTAGCAAAATCTTTAGTCGTGGGCAGCCCCTTCTTTTTAGGGCCTAAACCTAGTACTGAAAGGGTTACCTACTAGAATGTTTTGTATAAAGGGTAGGTATAATGAGCTAAAGCTTCAACATACACCTTTTCGGTCAATATTTATTTGTTTTCCTTTCAATGTAATGCCTTATTGTTATTCATTTCTTTCCATGTGCTCTCACTTTGGAAAATGGGAAAAAGGACTGAAAGGAATTACTACTACGAAATTACTTCAGCTGATTTGGTCTTTTTTAGTTAACGTCATACATAACACTGTGCATAGTTTGAGTCAAGGTTGTTGTCATATGAATTTATTTTAATTCTCCACATATGAACCGTTTTTAAATGTTAATATAGTTTTGATCTTGATGGTTTGAATTGAAAGCACATTGTGTATTTTATGAATGGGGATGGTCATCTCTGCTGTTGATTAAATTATGGTTGCCCTTTGCTCACTTTTCTGCAGTCTGGTTCCACCAATTTTGGCGAGAAGTTCTCACGGGTCAAGTTCTCTCCATCGCTTACACTTTTCGGAGGCAAGCCCATGGAAGGCTGGCTGGCGGTAACTGTGAGTGGCTTGGTGACCGTGTCCCTGCTGAAGCCCAGTGGAGCTCTTCTAACTGCCAGTGAGAGCCTCTGTCGCCTGAGGGGCCGCGTGGCTTTAGCAGACATTGCCTTTACAGGTGGAGGAAACATTGTGGTGGCAGCTACTGATGGCAGCAGCTCCTCACCAGTGCAATTCTACAAGGTATCATATTTAGTTATTGAAAAAAATGTTTTTAGGACACCTGTCTTTATATTTGTGTAAGTAGAGACCTGAATTTCTAGTTTCCAGACTTCAAAACATAATTGGTCATACTTTGAGATTCTAGAATGCAGTGTACATAATTTTTACAAGCCATACAGCCAAAATAAAAAAATATTTGGTTAATTCAGAACTAGTTATTTCTAGAGATAATATCTTGATAACAATAAAGTATTTTAGAAATCTTAGCAAAGTACTTGCAAGAATGTAAAAGAAAACTATTGGCTTCAGAAAGTATTCATTTTTAGCACACATTGTTTTGTAGATTCAATTCTAAACTGATAAAATTGCATTTTTTGCCGTTAATCTACACTACCCAAAGGGGAAATTGTTTTTGTTATTCTTTCCAAAAATCTAAATCGTAGAATCGGTAGAACTCAACAGCAATGTCTCTTTTCAGAAATCATGACCCTGTTCGTCAAGATAAACCACAGACCTTGTTTCATCTATTTACCCTAACGAAAATTGTTCCAAGATAGTAGTTACATCATTTTCTTTACATCATTCCATGCTCAAACTCCGTTACATCCATATTAGCCTGTGACGTTCGCAAACATGAATTGTTTCTTGGTCCTATAACAATCAAGAAGAATCGTGAACTGCGGTGAAGTTACAAAGTGTTGTTTACATATTTGCAATATTAGAGGAGGGTCACCTGGTAAAACCTGTTAAAGGTTGGTTCAGGGTTTGCAGATGCATTAGATTTCGTAGTGGGCCGGGATGATTGCCATCATGTAGTGGCATGAACTCTGTTGCCTAATGGTTTTCTTGATCAGACACTGTTGGTTTTAAACATCCTAGTTTACACATGTAGGAGTAGGTCCTATGGTCGTACTCTGTCATACAACAAACAGTAATATTACTACCAAATCTAAACACATCAACTTATGTTGTAGTTTTCCACATGGTGTGTTCTGTAAATATATGTGTATTGGGACTGTTTGTTTGACAGATTCATTTATATATTATTCATAGCAAAAACATCATCAAATGCATCAATCTGTAAAATGTAATAATGTATTGGTTACATTTTAACATTTTATTTTCCTCTGAAGTCTTACCTAAGCATCCCTTTTGATGATGCAAAGTTATCTTGCTACATTTAGATGTCTCCCACCCATATCCTAGGTGTGTGTGAGCGTGGTCAATGAGAAGTGTCGTATTGACACAGAGCTGCTGCCTTCCCTCTTCATGCGCTGCACCACCGACCCAGTCAGGAGGGACAAGTACCCAGTAGTCACACACCTTAAATTCCTTACCAGGGAAAACTCTGAACAGGTATGTTTGCTACCTTTTTGTACATTTTCTAAGGAATGTCAGAATGTCTTCCAATTGTTCATTGTAGCCAATATGCAAAATCTCAGACAGTTTTACTCCGGCATTGGGCAAAGGTTTACAGTGCAGTTTCACAGTTAAGTGATATCGCTAAACTCTTACCACCACCACCACCAAACATACTGCACAGTCATGTATTTTTACAGGTTAATAGGTTGCTTGTTTTAACATTGCATACACTAATCAGCCATAACATTATGACCACTGACAGGTGAAGTGAAAAACACTGACTATCTTGGTAACATGGCCCTTGTCAGTGATTGGGATATATTTGGCATGAAAGTGAACATTTTGTCCTTAAAGTTGATATGTTAGAAGCAGGAAAGATGGGCAAGCATAAGGATTTGAGCGAGTTCAACAAGTTCCAAATTGTGATGGCTAGACAACTGGATCAGAGGATCTCCAAAACTGCAGCTTTTGTGGGTGTTCCTGGTTTGCAGTGGTCAGTACCTATCAAAGTGGTCCAAGGAAGGGAAAGTGGTGAATCAGTGACAGGGTCATGGGCAGCTAAGGCTCATTGATGCATGGGAGGCCTATGTGTGGTCCAATCAGACAAGTTACTGTAGCTCTGACTGCCTAAAAAAAATTATGCTGGTTCTGATAGAAAGGTATCAGAACACATAGTGCATAAGTTTGTTGCGAATAGGGCTGCATGGTCGCAGACCGGTCAGGGTGCCCATGCGTCCACTGCCGACAGCGCTTACAATGGGCATATGAGCATCAGAACTGGACCACGGAGCAATGGAAGAAGGTGGCCTGGTCTGATTTATCTATCACATTACGTGAATGGCTGGGTGCATGTGTCACTTCCCTGGAGAACACATGGCACTAGCATGCACTGGGAAAAAGGCAAGCCGACGGAGGCAGTATAATGCTTTGGGAAATGTTCTGCTGGGAAATATTGGGTCCTGCCATTCATGTGGATGTTACTTTGAGACGAGTATTGTTGCAGACCATGTACACCCTTTCATGGAAACGGTATTCCCTGATGGCAGTGGCATCTTTCAGTGGGATAATGCACCCTGCCACCAAGCAAAAATGGTGATTAATGAATGGTTTGCGTAACACAACAAGTTCAAAGTGTTGACTTGGCCTTCAAATTCTTCAGATTTCAATCCAATTGAGCATCTGAATGAACGAAAACCTTTATTGCCCGAGGAGAATTTGTTCAGCACCAACAATTTAACAACAGAGATGCATTCAATACTGCTTCTGTGGGATGTGTTGTACAAACCACTCTGATCCATGGAGGCTCCACCTCGCAACTTACAGGACTTGAAGGATCTGCTGCTAACGTCTCGGTGCCACACACCTTCAGAGGTTTAGTGAAGTCCATGCTTCGACGGGTTAGGGCCGTTTTGGCAGAAAAAAGGGGACCTACAAAAAAAACTGTACTCCGGAACTTGGTCTGTACACCCAAAAAACGGTACCGATACCAGCATTTTTGAAGTTACATTAGTATTTCAAATTGCCAGATCTTCGTCGGTGTAGTTGGTAGTGATCATGCTTTTGAAGTTGGAGGTGGTGGGTTTAAACCCAGGTGCGGGTGAAGACCGGTCAAGTGTACCTCTGTCGGGTATTTCTATTAAAAAATGGCACAGAGTAGTCGTCGGATTCAAGGAAAGTTCAATTATTTAATGCTTGCCAGCAAAGACACAAGTTTGACTGCGGTTACAAAGTTGTCTGAAAGTCTATTATTAAAGCATAGTCATGTATACAGAGAATCCTCCTCCCCTGCATTAGTATCTGTCCTAGCTGATAAGTGATCATAAAGTTGCTGTGCGTGTGTGTTTGTTCAAAAGGAAACTTAGAGTTCCTGACCCCTTCTAGGCTGACCAACAGGCCCACTCAGTACAGATACGATTAAGTATATTCATGGCATCTCTAGTAAGATAAAGGTCAGCCTCGGTCAGCTTGTTTACCTAAGCCTAGTAGCCTTAGCACCAGTAATGTAATCAGTATAAAAGGCCTACATCTTAAATTTTTCCGACAACCTCCAACGGTGGCACTGCCATGTTGGTTAGATACAGTTTAACAATGTTTCATTCATTAGAATTTCTTTTATCGGTTTGAATGAATTATTCAATTACTATAATGAAAACTACACTGGTTTTGTTATTGGAAAAATCTGTGTTTTTGAACAACAAATCCCTTTAATGAATAAGTCAATGACAAATATATTTTTAACACTTGTTTAACAGTTACTGGTGTAACAATGAGTGAAACAATCGTTATTTGAATTGTCGAAGTTTGAAAGTTACTTCAAAAAGGAGATTTACTCTATTTTGATCACTAGTGTAGATCACTATTGTGTTAATATCCGAACTCTAAACTTTTAGCCCTGTACTCCTGTGATAATTTTAATCATTGTAACACAGAAATTATGATACTGTGTGGTTGAAAAGACTTTGTGAAACTTCACATGACAACTGCTCTCTCTGGATCAGCGGCAGCGCCAACGCAGGTTTGAATGTTCACTGTGATTGTAATTTTACTTATAGACAGATGGATAGGTTAATGTCATCACTCGTGTCGTGTCTGTCAGAATATGCTTCTTCGCTACTAAAGGCGTTTTTTTTTTTTTATTGGTTGGGGTAGTCTACAGCCCTCCCTCAAACTTCTCAACAAACAGCCCGCCTCAGATTGCTTTCAACCAATGCACAAATCTTAAATACATGATCAGAATCAGAAAGGGATTTATTCGCCATGAAAGTTTGCACAGACAAGGAATTTGCTTTGGCAGGAAGGTGCATACAATAAACATATAGGAAACTTAAATTTAGATATATGGTCTAACTATACTAAGGATACATATCCTTAGTATACAAATCGGGGCTTGCTCCCATGAGTGACGATTACAATGTATGAACTATCAAAGACACAATCGCAGATGTGTCATTACCGCCAATGCGTCGCCAATGTCAGCGAGATATTTAGAATGTTCAATATCTGGACCAGTCTGCGATTCCATATTGCACTCTTGTGTAATTCTCGTATCACTTCTCGCGTGTTCTCTGTCCAGGCAGAATCGTTGGGGATTCATCAATATAGTAATGTCTTGTAGTGTGTGCCCCCATGTTGGCAATTTGTTGTATAATTTGAAAACCCTACAACTTCCATGACAAGACAGACGGTTGTGTAATATGAATGGAACCACAATCTAACGGCTTTGAAAAGTCATGCAGTGTGTAGGGGGCATAATTCATCTGCTGAGTTTGCTTACTTTTTTGCCTTTAGGCCTACATGCATTATGACATTTAGTTGTTGTCATAAGTACAACCCTATATTTTGTAAGTGACTTTTATTGTCAACAAATAAGTGGCAAGTAACCTGTTATTGTTTTAAACTTATCGAAAATGGTATTGAGTACCGTGAAATTTCACTGGAATTGATACTGACTAATGAAATGTTGGTACCAAGACAACCCTTCTACACGGTATTAGGCAGGTGTATGTATGCTTATTGACACTGCTGTATGTTGTGTTGTTAGTGATTGTATGAGCAGCTCAGAGCAACTCAGGCCTGATGATGATGTCGATTCATGTAATTAGCTGAAGCTCTGCGCCCTCGAATTTATTGAATTTAGCAACAACAGCAACACTAGCTTAATCAATTGCAGATATCAGAACAGACCTACCTGCAGTCTCTGAGTGTTTTGTGTTAATTATTTTGTCTTGCATCGTACCAGCTGAGTAACAGAATGCAACTGACTGTGATCTGACGTAGATAGGTTTTTGCCCCCGCCTATACACAACCTGAGCTGAAAACGGTCTAACTCCACATTTCAGTGCGACAAAGTTTTCGCACTTTCGCAAATCATGGAATTAGCTTTACAGCATCTTTTAAGTGGGTGCGAGTGAAGGTTTCATAGCGTGGCTCAAGCTCTTTCACCATATTTTTAACCCTTTGTTTTCCACAGCAGAATATGGCCTCATGTCTGCAGCGATAATCATCCCAAAAGATTTAGTGATCCAGACAGGGATGTTGTTACTGACATAATGGTTGCTAGATGGAGCTTATTGCATGGAGCAAAGGAAAGGTTGGAAATGAACTAGCTTTCGTCAATCAGTCATTCATTTCTGTGTTGTTAGTCAGTGATTATTTCATTAGAAAGTTTGTTGTCTAGCCACCATCATTCAGCACAATGTAATTTGTTGCCTAAAGAATGTCACACACTGCAGGTTAGACTGAAGTTGGTCTATAAATGCATAGCCCAACATTATCAACATTTTGTAGTTGGCTGACTGATCGCTTTCTTGTCCCCAGTCAAAAGTATAAGCACATGGGGACATCATAAACATACAATGGTCTAATTAGATCCAGTTATACTGGCATGTACTGTTCTTCATTTGTTGTCAGGACACGGTCCAAGTATAGCAAAAATGAGAGCCAAATGTTGTTGTTACGTTGATGCTTAGCCTATTCAATTTAACAACTTTTGGAAGGTCAAGACAGGCAGTGTATAGCCTAATACACTGTGGATAATATACTGGTTGAGAATGTGTATTGTGGTTTTATGTAGGCTATGTGAATAACGGGTTACACAAGAGCAGTAGCACATCAATGTAAAAGAAAGGTTTCAATTGACAAATGAAGTAGGCGGCCTATCTACAATTACCCTGAAAGATCATTTAGAATAAGTTTTGTTCTATTTATATCTAAGGACTAAATAGAATAAATTGGCTAATTTCGGGCATGGCATTGCCCACAGACTTGTGATTTAATACATTTTTTGTTTGAAAGGTGCGATGTCCTATCCCTCCCTTCTAATAATCGATCACGTTCAACAGTTCCTTTCAAAGTTGTCTACTCATTCCAAGAATTCCATTCTGATGCTTCCAGTTCAAGAATATAGTTAATTTAGCTTATTGTTATGTTCATGTCATTTAGCAGACGCTCTTATCAAGAGCGACTTACAGTAAGTACAGGGACATTCCCCCTGAGGCAAGTAGGGTGAAGTGCCTTGCCCAAGGACACAACGTTATTTGGCACGGCGGGGATTCGATCCGGCAACCTTCTGATTTCTAGTCCGACTCCCTCACCGCTCAACCATCTGACTCCCATGCACTCTTTGTAAAGAGTTTTTGGCCGTTTTTTTTATAATTCAGAAATGCCATTGTAAGCTATTTTATTGAGTGGACTGTTATGTTTGGAAGGGTATAGAAAAGGGGGACTTTAATAGTGAAGGAGGAAGTCGTGTGCAGAGTAGACGGTGAAGTGTGGCCCGCCAAATCGAGGAGACACGGAGCCCTTTAGTCTTTGTCTTATTATAAATTATAAGCCTTTAAGAATGATCGGTTATACTATTGTGAATCCAATGATCAAAACAGCCCCTGTCCACACCGTCATCTCCTTTTATAAGGCCTACCGTATTACTATCATAAAAGGTTTAGCTTACCATTAACAAATAGTTGCAAACTCTGTCATTTAATATGATTTGTTTCGCCCAATTTTAAATATATGCTAAGTGCATTCATTCGTTGTTTGTCCACTTTACAAAACATATATTTGCAATCCCACATTCCACAATTATAGGCAATATATATATATTTTTTTTTGCTAGACATGGAAATCTTATTCAGGCGATACAACCGTTGTCTGAATAACAGACTTGTGCAAGGGAACTGAAGACGTATAAGATAATACCCAATTGCTGTGAAAGTAGCAAGTCAATGAAGGGAATAGTTAAGTACAAGTTCAAGACAAAACATTTTAAGACATTTAATACAGTGTCTGAAGGGGGAGGGTGTGGAACATATAGTACCACACCCTCCACAGTCTGAAGGGGGAGGGGGTTTCTTTTTGAGATTTGCATAGGAAAGAGCTGTCAATGGACTTTGATATTCACTGTATGTTCATTTTACCCACCGAACTGTCGTTATTCAACTATGACAAGGTAAAATCGGTTTTGCAATGAATCGCCCCTTTAAGGACAGACATCTTCAGAACCCTTGTGACATCTACTGGTCGAAAAGCTAATCGCAGCCTTGAAAGGCAGCGGGGTAAAAAGGCTGAATACGCAATTCAGCCAAAACATGAGGAAAAATAACATTACATTTGCTTTTGTAAATGTGAAAATACTGGGTGATAAAGCGCACCGATCTCGGAAAAATCTAGAAACCAGGGCTTAGAATTTGATAGTTTGAAGATACTATTTCTTTATCTCATTGCTGAGATCAAATTATCCTTGCTCGGCGTTACCCTGTTTAGGGCTGCACGATTAATCACATTTTTATCACGATCACGATTTCGGCTTCCCATGATCAAATTCGTGTGATCGAGCGGTATTTAAAATGCGTCATTCCGTTCATAGAACGTTCCGTATCAAAGTTTTTTTTTTGCAAAGTAGTGCTCCGTAAACCAATAGGTGCGTTCGAAAGTGGCTGTGGCTGCATGAAACGACCAGCGAGAGTTGCCGCTTGCAGTCGGGGAGGAGTTATAAACGGCTCCTTAAGTCGGAAAGATTGTCATGTATTGGGCTATGGTAAACTATTTCTCCAATCTGCAGGCTGCAGCCGGCTGCGGCGCTGCATGGAGTCGAATACACCTAATGTCTGATCACGTGCTTCCATGAGCCAGTCAGTTGTTCCCTGCACCACGCAGCTCAGTTTCCAGATGTAGACGGTGACTTACAGTAGCCTGGCTGCCAGCCCAACTTCTCCCCGCCCCCAAAATAATTTGGTCGGGAAGTTGGGTCTGGAGGGTCTCGTATTGGGGACCAACTACAGAAAACCAGAATCTGGGCAAACCAATGAAATTGCCAGGGCGGGCTTTATATGATGATGGACAGATGATCAACAGTAACGTAATCACCCACGACACAAAAGAGCGCTTAAGTTGAATTCGTTTTGAACAAACATGGCTACCGCTGGAGATCTGGGATGTTATGATTCTGCCATCAAGTCTGTTTTAGAAGACATCGACAGCGCATTAATTTTGAAAGAGGAACAGAGAGACGCAATCAAGGCATTTGTCGATGGAAAATATGTTTTTGCCGTCTTTCCTACGGGATTCGGTAAAAGTTTAATTTATCAGCTGGCCCCGATGGTCGCGAAGAAGATGGGACACAATGAAAACCCAGTGGCCATTGTGGTTTCTCCTTTTCTTTTGTGAATAATTGTGTAATCCTAAACGGAGAACTTGTTCGTGTATGCATTGCCCTTTATTGTTTCGCTCAAAAAGATTGACCGTGTGAACAAGTACTCCCCCTACCCTTAAATTAATTTTAGAACACTGGCAAAAATTGTTTGTATTCATTCTTCAAGCATACTTCAAGTCTGCTTGCAGTTTAGTCAGTAAAGATTTAGCTCCCTCTCAGTTTAGTTCTGTTGACAACAACTATGCAGCGCTTAACATACGTCACATACTCTGTTGCTCTGATTGGTTGTAGATCTATCCAATTGAGCGAAGAGGCATTTGTTTTCCAGGCTCGTTTGAAACACGCCTCGTAGTCAAAGCCCAACGGAGAGTTCTCAGACTCATATTCTGACTAGAATTATGAGTATGACAACGTCAGGCTAGATTTACAGAGTAACGTGAGGAAAATTCCGCAACAGATGGCAGTCGGTCATAATCTTGGCTGCTATCTTAACAAAGAAAACAAAAAAAACTACCTGTGACCTGCCTTCGCTAATCCCTAAAGCCTTATTTTAGATACAGTATAAGTTTTAATAGCTTGCAAATACAGAGGATAGCCTACCGAAGTTGAGTTAGCCGTTAGCAATGCTATCTAACGTTAGTTTGCTAGCTGTATAACATTCAACTGGGTCTTGCAGCGCTGCTTGATTTACTGAAATTATTCTGAAATGTTCTACTAGCCATTAGCCTACTTGAGCAAGGCACCGTTTTCCAAAGCCCTAGTGTAACTGAGACGACACAGTAAATAATTCCTCTTTCAAGTAATAAGCCCCCGTTCAATTGTTGAGCATTACATTAGCTGCAAGGTCTGTAGAGATCTTGGGACTAAGCCACTCGATCGAACACAGATCTGTGTTTTGCTAATGCAGAATTCGGTAAAATAAAATCGGTAAAATAAACGTAATGAGTGGAACATAACATGAAGTAACGTGGCATTTTATTCGTGAGTTTTAACTTGTCCAGTCGGGCAAGTAAATTTCTCTTCCACTTGCCCTTCAAAAAAATCCACTTGTAGCGGACAAGCCTTAATGTCGAGCCCTGCGTAATTGTTTTTTATTGATTATAAATGTTGAGTTTTATTCACATCCATTATGCAGGTACAATGCATTGTGACAATAACATTTGATTAGGTTAAAATCAACAAATAATCGTGATAATTAATCGTGATCTCAATATTGATCAAAATAATCGTGATTATCATTTTGGCCATAATCTTGCAGCCCTAACCCTGTGTTAAATGTGTGGCAATGCTCGTGGTATTTTCATAATCATAAGACTTCCTTGCTGTCATCATATTTGACAGGAATCCAAAATGCTTGTAAACGTTCTACTTAGTGGGAGGCCTTTCCAGTTCTTCTCGCTAGCCATGGCTGTCACGACTGTTATTAGTTCTTTGCATTTTGCAACACATTGAACACAGGATTCAACATGCCCTGTTCACGTGAACAGGACACATGACTGCTTTAAAGGTCACATGACATGAAAACCTCATTTTAGGAGGTTTGTAGCAACCGATTATGTAATAACGGCCAATAATGTAATAACAGCCAATAACATAATAATTTAAATGTAATAAAACCAATAACGTAATAAATTGCCAATAATGTAATAAAGTTTTTGAGACAATAATGTAATAACGTTTTGCCAATAATGTTATAACTTATTACGTTATTGGCTGGTTATTACGTTATTGGCCTAGCATTGGAAAAAAAAACTTTGAAAATGTAATAACCGAGCCAATAATGTAATAACTGAGGTATCACTTTATTATGTCTTCAATTTCTGGAGAGAAAGTGTCACTCTTAGCCTTAATATTGCATCTTGCAACTGATTAAATATCCGACCTTACAAATACCCCTCCACCTCACTCTTAAGGTTCCGTTATAGTACTCCGGGTATCCAACTCTTTGACCATGCAGGTGTTTTGATGGAGTCTTGAGTCTTTCTAAGTTCTGCAGTTTTCAGTATGGTTTTGCAATTCACCGCCGTCACAGTCGCCTCATCAATGTGTATAAAAGACACTTAAATACTAAAATAACTTAACAGCACACATGTACCTGAACTCATAGTCTAATTTAACTGTAAAACTGTAAAATTGCTAGCATGATTTACATAGTTGTTGTAGTAGATAAATAGATAAATAAATATAATTTGTTATGTATTGCTGTGCAGAAATATCTGTTGTAATAAGACAGCTGTGAGGTTTATACCCAAGTAGGTTAGTTTTATTTCAGCTTTATCCATTAGATGACAGTGTAGATTAAGGAATTTAATTGTGTTAGCTAAGCCTGATATGAAAATTTAACTTAATGACAAAATAACTGCTTAGAGAATAATATGAACTAACCTACTGAGTTATTCAGCATTTTTTGCAATAGAATATTGACTGTGTATTGCAATTAATTTAAAGTTCTCAGTTATATATGCCAGTGGGGTGTATTACGAAGAAAGTGACACTTGGAAATCTTTGAGTTAGCTCTGCTAACCCTGAAAGTTTGAGTTCATAGTATATTTACCTCTCAAACCAGGCTTTTAGCTCAGACTCTGTGCGTGTTCTCATGTTGAGGCTGTGTTGCGATGATATTGGCCTTTCAGAACTATGTGTAACATACTGGTTCATTTAAAATGAGTATGAGATTGTTGCCTGAATGTTTGATCAAACACATTTTTTCCCCCATTTTGAGGCCCTCAAGGGCCAAACACAGCAAGCATCCATATCTGCACGTTAGCACTCTACACATCTAGGTACATTAAATGTTTGGATAGGAGGAACTCCCCCATATACATTTCTCACATGAAGTAACTTCAAGATTGGTCAGTAGGCCGTACTTTTACATGTTTTGCGCTCTAACCTCAGACATAACCTGTTCCAGGTTAAGTTTGCAGCATGAAAAAAAAGCCAGGTTAAAAAGCCACTTTTGTGTCACACATACCCTTGCTTTGAGCACAACATACTTCGCTAACCCACTAATCTCTCTTTGTAGTATACCCCACAAGTTGTATTATCTTGTGTTCAAAGTTGAAAAACATAACTGTGAAGAATAACAGTCTTTACATACATACACCATTATGAGCAACTGTCTATTTATACAACAATATCTGTAAGAATTGTAATGACTTAAGACCCAAATGATAAAATAAAAATTAGCTAGCCCTAAGAAAGAGAAAGGTGCCCGGTACATTAAATTACAGTGAAATTATCTTTATGGAATTTCCAGATTTCTTTAATTCAAGAACCGCATAGTTTTGCATATGCGGATGAATGAGTGCATTAAATCAGTTTAGGAGCAGCATCTAGATTATATGCATCAGACAAACATTTAGCTTTTAAATATTGATGATTTAAGCAGTATGATATTATTGAATGAGGGGGCTGCAGTCATATTTACATATTATACATTATCGGCTCAGTTATTTCATTTTCAGCCAAATATGCAAGCAATTGAATGTTGCTTTGTAGATCAGACTGGCCCTAACACAGTTTTGGCCGATTCAAGAATCCCAGAGTAAAAGTAAAGCTTTGCTTATGGTAGCCCGACGTGTGCCTCCAAAAAATGTTACTAGTCGAGGTGACTGAGACCTATGGAGACCGCGGGGCTGTCATTGGTCAGATAATGACTCATTTCCTTAGCCCCAAGCGTTCCAGCGGTGAATTGCAAAACCATACTGAAAACTGCAACGCAGAATTAAGAATCAAGACTCCATCAAAGCACTTGCATGGTCAAAGAGTTGGATACACGGAGTACTATAATGGAACCCTAAGAGTGAGATATAAATCCAAATGGACTGTTAATTGCTCCTTTAAGGCCTCCTTTGGAGGGGGGTTTGAGGGTGGAGGGGCATCTGTAAGGTCAGATATTTAAACATCTGTTGCAAGAAGCAATTTTAAGGTTAAAGAGTGACACTTTCTTTCCAGAAATTGAAGATAAAATAAAGTTATACCTCAGTTATTACATTATTGACTCTGTTAGTACATTTTCAAAGTTTTTTTTCCAATGCAAGGCCAATAACGTAATAACCAGCCAATAAAGTAATAAGTTATTACATTAATGGCAAAAAGTTATACGTTATTGGCTCAACAACTTTATTACATTATTGGCAATTTATTACGTTATTGGTTGTATTACATTAAAATTATTACGTTATTGGCCGTTATTACATTATTGGCCGTTATTACATTATCGGTTGCTACAAGGTTATTTAACATGAGTTCCCCTAGCCTGCCTTTGGTCCCCCAGTGGCTAGAATTTTCGATGGGTGTAAACCAAGCCCTGGGTGTTTTTCTCCGCCTTTGACAAAATGAAGGCTCAATTGCTCTGTTTGAAAATCTACTCCTAGTGACGTAGGTAGGAGCAAGGTTACCTCCCCTCTCTCTGCTTTGCCCGCCCAGATCATCTGGCCCGCCCATGAGAAAGTGAGCTACCACCGTGCAAGTGCGAGTGCGATATCGGTTTTTCCTGGAGAGACATTCTGGCTAGCAAACGAACGAAGCATAACAGTTGCTCAGTGTTTGGATGTACAAATCAAAACAAAAGTACTTTTTCAGTTCCTTCATCCAAGCCTCTGCACAACCAGTATCTTAATTAAATTTTCACTAGAAATGCACCGACACAACTTACCAAAGTTTTGTATGTCTGCGCCAAACATTTCAGCCACTACTGTTTCCTCGACTTGAGCCAACACAAAGCTGGCCTTGCTGAAATTAAATTCTGGATCATTAATAAATCTCCTTGGTCAAGCTACAAACCTTGGACAAGCAAAGTTAACTAACGCTATATCATTTTGTTGTTAACTGTATATGGTTACCTAGCTTGCTACCCTTAGAATGTGGCTGTAACATTAGCTCTGCAGCTAACAGCTGAGTTACTGTTGCTAATGTAAAGATGGATGGCATCAAGTGTGTGTTTGAATACAAACTCTGTAACGCCAGTGTTGTACACTTCTTTGTTATTTGGATAACCGTTATGCTGTTGGTGTTATGGCGCGCGCGCGATATCCGCCTTTCCCTTCATTGAAATTATTATGAGTGTGCAGCTCTGCAAACCAGGGTGATCAGATGAGAATGGGCAAATTCAAAGCATCTTACAGCAACAGGGCTATGAGCCAGCTGAGTTACTGTCGCTAATGTAAAGGTAGATGGCATCAAGTGTGTGTGTGTGAATACAAACGCTGTAACGCAAGTGTTTTACACTTATTTGTTATTTGGATAACCGTTCTGATGTTGGTGTTATGGCGCGCGATATGCGCCTTTCTCCTCATTGAAATGACTATGAGTGTGCACCTCTGCAAACGAGGGTGATCAGATGAGAATGGCTAAATTCGAGGCATCTTACAGCAACGGGGGCTACGAGCCATTGCGATACATCCATTGTAAACATTAGCGCATGTTGCCGCCCCTCTCCTCCTCATTAGCATTTAAAGCTACAGACACAGAAACAGCGCGTTTTGAGGAAAGCTCATTGAGGGACTGCTCGTAGTGGCTGTAATCATGCAACAAGGCTGAATTACGGCAAAGATGCTAAAGATACAGTAATAGGGAACCACTAAGGCCTATATAAAAGCATCCAAAAAATGGCAAATCATGTGACCTTTAAAAAAAAAGCATGCATCTGTCTTGTCTATCTTTTCACTGCAACTCTCTGATTTGGAGAATTATAATTAACAGCGTCAGTAAAATTGTATTTCACACTATGGCGGTTAAACAATTGATCCACGGTTAACATGCTTGGGGGTAGGTGTATGGAGCTAGAAAGCTGACAAAAGTATCTGAATTTGAATGTGAAAGATCTGAAATATTTGTATGTCGAATTTCATAAAACTGAAATATTTTACTGTTGAATATATAATATCTGAATTATTTGTATGCCGAATTTATTTGATCTAGAAAATACAAATTTCTAAAATTCAGATAGCGTGAATTCAGATTCTTGAAATTCTGATTTCGGAAATTCAGATTTTGTCTGAACTAGGCCAAAGGTGAAACAGCTTGCTTTCACAGGGAAAAGTAGACGATTTCAGAACGACCACATTTTACCTCAGAATAAAAGCTAAGTTGCTCGTTGGAGGAAGAGTATGGAGCAAGTGCTTCTGAAACCAAAATCGGCAGTTACTGTTACCAAGTGAGTCGAGACAGTCGGAGTCCGGCGAAGAGATGGACGTGGAACAACTGGCTAAGCTATAGCCTATATATTTATGTTCCGTTGTTCTCTTTTCTGTGTTGGAGTTCTTTTAAGAACTTGATGGCATCAACATCCAGCCTGATATAAAATTATGAACTTCAATTTTGTCTCTTAATTATAATACCCACACAGAAAATCCAGGTTGAATCAAGTCACGCTAGCTAGCTACTGTATTGCTAATAGCCAATTTTGGATGGTTAAGCATATTTTTCATTGTCTCCTTATTCCTATCAAAGTCAATGTTCAGCCTATAGGCTATGTTCATTTGCTAAGTGACATTTCAGATCGGTTACGGATAGTGAAATATTTGCTGTCTGAGAGATCGGACATGGTATTTAACAGCATATAATGAGTTATCTATGGTTAACAGAATATATCTGTAGTGCGGCCAGGTGTGATTTGATTCATCGTCCACACATCGTCTGGAAGTCAGTTTCGATCAAATGCCAACGAGCTCCATACTACATCTTGCCGACGTATCTTGTACACATCGGGCCGACGTTGGCAAGACGTATGTGTGCTATCCCAGATACGTATGTGTGATCTGGGTCTTCCTCCAACTAGCAACTCGGTTTGTTCTGATGTAAAGTTCGGTCGTTCTGAAATCGTCTACTTTTTCCTGTGAAAGCAAGCTCTTTCACCTTTGGCCCAGTTCAGACAAAATCTGAATTTCAAGAATCTGAATTCCTGCAATCTGAATATGAGAAATTTGTATTTTTGGATCAAAATAATTCAGTTTGATTAAATTCGGAACACAAATAATTCAGATATTAGATATTCAACAGCAAAATATTTAAGTTTTATGAAATTCGACACACAAATATTTCATATTCAAATTCAGATACTTTTGTCAGCTTTGTAGCTCCATATGGGTGGGGGATCCGTACGGATCAACTATGGTCCTTTACACCACTAATGTCCATTGATCATGGTTTGTCACCAAATTTAACAGTACCTGGTCAACCCAAAGACAACTGGTATGTTTAATTAACTTTTGTGTGAGGTCGTCTTACTTGTTAAATTTGTATCCACTTGCAGGTGCTGCTGTGTGCCTCAAGTCAGACTGGCAGCATTGTAGAATGCTGGTCACTGCGGAAGGAGGGGCTTCCTGTCAATAACATTTTCCAGCATCGCTCACCCGTTGGTAAGGTGAAGTTCAAATTGCCTTCATAATTGTGCTTGCAGTCTACTTGTCTCAATAAATAAATACAAAACTTACACCAGCAGCTCCAATTTGTTGTTCCACAGATGTGACTGATTTGTTATATAATATGATCTGTGGACTCATTGGCACCATAGTGCTGATGTAACATGTTTGGTATGTGATGTCTGAAGATAATGGGCAACTGATTTTATTTATTTATTATCAGTTGGTGAGAAACAGCCGATGATTCTGAAATGGCGCATCCTTTCAGCCACCAATGATTTGGACCGTGTGTCTGCTGTGGCTTTACCCAAACTGCCCATCTCAATCTCAAACACTGACCTGAAGGTGGCTTCCGACACCAAATTCTGCCCAGGTCTAGGTATGTCAAGAAAATCTTTCTTTCAATAAATTCTTACTACGGCATAAACTGTGAAAAAGAATGTGCAAACATTCACTTAATAAACAACCACAGAAACCTTTTGTTTATAGAATAGATTTTTTTAAATTCTGTACTTCTCCACTTAATTTTAAGAGTTGTTCAGCAATTCTCAAAAAAATCAAAAAAAAATACAGATGTTGTCGATGGCTGCTTAAAGCTCTGAGGGAAACAATTAAAACTTTGAAATTGACTGTAAAATGCTATTTCTGTTAACCTCCAATCTAAGCCAGACGTCGGGCCCGATGTCCGACCACAAACTTTTCAACGTGAAAGTAAACAGAGGCTACTCACCTAACAAGACTCAGAGTTGTCCATAATGCAAAACATCCCAACAAAAATGGTCTGGTTACATTCCCAAAGGGCTAAACTATAACCAAGTAAAGTATTTAGTCAAATCAAATCAAATGTATTTATATAGCCCTTTTTACACACAAGCATGTCACAGAGGGCTTCACATACGCCCATAGAACTGCCCCTCAACCAACCTAAACCCGCAAGGAAGACAAGGAAAAACTCCCAACAGGAGAAAAAATTGAAGAAACCTTGGGAGGAGCAATTCAGAGAGGGATCCCCTCCTCCAGAGACAGTTGGTGAGAGAGAGGAGCAGAACACAGGCTAAAGATAGTCATACAGTGTCAATGGGTTTTGAAACACCAAAATCCATTGTTTAACTTTATAAATGTAAGACTGAACCGGGAGACTCGCTGTTGGCCGTCATGGAGACTGGATTCCGGTTGACAACCAGGTCCAGTGTTGGCCGACCGATGACCAAGCAGCTGCTGACAGCTCAAACCCCCCACACCACAAGGGATGTGTGTGGGGGGTGGGACAGAGAGGGGAGATTACATGTATTCGTTTTTCAGCATCATCCTTTAAGAGGAATTTTGGCAATATTACGTAGATGGGAAAATGCAGTTCTGGTAATTACAATTTAATTTCAATATTTATTTGTCATTGTCATTCTGAAATTCTGTTTACAGCATTCAAACACTGTATAGTTTGACATAAAAGTGTAATACAAAGTGCAATATCCCTCCAATAAGCTTCCCATAAATAACTCTTGTTTAAACCTTAGCACAATCAATACACGTAACAGTAACAATAACAATATTCAGGATTAGCAGCATCGTGAAGGGCTTTAACAACATGGACGACCTAACAGAACAGAATTTCTGAATCAGAATCAGAAAGGGATTTATTCGCCATGAAAGTTTGCACAGACAAGGAATTTGCTTTGGCAGGAAGGCGCATACAATAAACATATAGGAATCTTAAATTTTGATATATGGTCTAACCATACTAAGGATACATAAACTAGCAATACTAAGTGGAACACAAGTAAAATAAAATATACAATAAAATAAAATAGAAGTTGCCATAAAATAAAATACAAGTTGCCAATTTACAGTATAAAATACAATATAAATACTTATATTACACAAATTGTGAAGTAGTGCAAATGCAATTGTTTTAAGACATGAAGTCATTAAAGTCAGTGTGAACTCTTCTTTTTGAGGAGGCCAACAGCGAAAGGGAAGTTTGTGTGGCGTGAGGTTTTGGTCCTGATGGACCGCAGCCTTCTGCTGGAGGGGAGTGACTGAAACAGGGAGTGTCCAGGGTGGGAGAGTTTGCTTAATATGGTACTCAAACTAAAGGTCTGGGTCCATTGTGACTCCTAGATTTTTTACCAGCTGGCTTTGAGAGACTTTGACGCCATCTAAGTCTAAGGTCAGATTGGATAAATTATTTCTGTATTTTTTGGACCAAAAATTTGAACCTCGGTTTATCCGAATTAAGAAGGACATTTGCAGTCATCCAAGTTCTCAACCTGGAAACACATTTTTCCATCGCATGTGGAAATTCTCCAGACTTTTTATAGACATATATAGCTGAGTATCATCTGCATAACAGTGAACATTTACCCCAGAGCTTCTAATTATGTTTCCTAAAGGCAACATATAGAGTGAAAATAACAGAAGGCCTAGAACTGAACCCTGTGGTACTCCGTATTTTACAGTGGAGCTCCTGGATGAGCAGCCATCATAGTGGACGTATTGTGATCTATCAGATAGATACGATCTAAACTACTGAAGAGAAGTACCAGAAATCTAGTTGTGGGCATAATTTTTATTTTTTTTATCTAGATTAATCTTGGTGTAATCTTGGCATTAATCTAGATTAAAATGGCTCATTTGAATTCCGCGGAGGGCATTCAGAATATGTGTACTACCCAAATAATGACTAAAAGTAAGTCTTTGAGAACGGGTTTCTCAAGCCAGATGGTGCATTAGACCAGGGGCTCATCTCCTGTTTCCAAAATGCATCATAAACTGCTTGAGAAAGCTGTTCTACTATGATAATTGGTGATGAAAATAAATTATGTTCAATAATATGTACTTGTGTATGAACCGTTTATTAGATAAGTTAGCTTGGCTGATAGAGCTGTGCTGTCGGGCTTGCCTCGGTTGCACTCAAACATAGTAGTTTGACAACGACTCTTCCCCTGTGCTACATCAGTGCTTGGCCCGGTATCTTCCGCGTTAGCTAAGGGATGCTTTGCGTTTGGGTGGTATTTGAGACTGGAAGAACTCCTACAGTAAACAAATTCCGCATAGCAAAAGGTGTAAACAACCTTAGTCTTCTCGAGGTGTCCATTGGGAGGCTTCTCAAAAATACATTTTCCCTGAAGCAAACCAGGCGGCTTCATAGCTGCATCCATGTTAGCACGTCACGTTTGATGTGGTAATTTCATACACAAGTCATACACACAGGTTCGAGGACTCGTTCTTGCCCCCTACAGTGCAATTCTGCGAGGTATACATCCACGCTAAAATATCAAGGTGAAAGTCATCATAGCTTGCGTAGTATAGATCCAGCTCCCAACCGAACTTTGACAATTGATTAACGGCGAAAAAAAATGTTGCCCGATAAGTCTCTGCATTAACGCCGATAACGGCCCACCACTACAGAAATCCCAACATAGTTCTCCATACGTTCCAGGAGAATCTCATCCTCCACAGTGTCAAAAGATGCACTTAGATCTGGAAGAACCAGGACAGAGATAGCGCCTAATAATAGATCATTGACTACCTTGGCTAATGCATTTTCAGTGCTGTGGTGAAGACGAAATCCAGACTGGAGAGGTTCATATTGTTGATTTGAGGAGAGGTGCTCAGTGAGCGGTTGTGCCACAGCCTTTTCTAAGATTTAGGAGAGAAATGGCAAATTTGAAATTGGCCTGTAGTTGCAGACAATCTGGATCCAGGTTTGGTTTTTTAAGAGGGGGCTTAATAATATCTTGATTAAAATCATTGGGGACTTGGCCAGTTACAATAGATTCATTAATAATACAAAGCATGGGTGGTCCAATAATAGGGAGAAGTTCCCTACAGAGTTTGGCAGGGAGGGGATCGAGAAGGCAGCTAGTGGGTTTCGAGGAGTCTATCAGCTCAATGAACGCTTCTATAGAAATAGGGTTAAAGTGAGTGCAACGTGCAACATGCAGCATGCTGGGTACAGAGGGAAAATCAGTGTTGATGGCCACTCCTCCAGGATTAGTCTGTAGTTTGTCCCTTATTGCATACATTTTTTGGTCAAAGAAATCTAAGAAATCATTGGGAGAGAGATCTGAACTAACACAGAGTGTACTTTTCTTAGTGAGTTTTGCAACAGTATCAAATAGGAACTTATTCCGATCTGGACCTGATGAGGACTAGCTTGTACTGTATTTGGCTGTCCTTCCAGGCCAGGCGGAAAACCTCCAATTTAGTGGTACGCCACTTATGTTCTAGTTTTCTAGTGGACCCCTTGAGAGTGCGGGTTTCCTCTGAATACCATGGAGCCAGTTTCTTGTCTTTTCTTTTCCTTGGTTTGAGTGGGGCAACATAGTCTAGGGATAGCTGAAGAACCATATTCAGATCCCTCTTTTTAGCATTTAATCATTTATTTGGGACGTCAAGTGCTTCTAGTGCAGCGGGTAGAATACTAACCAGTTCCAGAGCTGTGTTTGGGGTTATGCAGCGGCTAGTAGAAATATTCTGAGTGCCTCCAAGGCTCTGGCAGAGGTGATTTTGAAGGTAACGAGGCAATGGTCTGATAATATAGGATTGTGGAGGTGGACAATGATGTCACTTATCTGGATTCCCCGCGTGAGAACTAAATCCAATGTATGTGAGTGAAGATGGGTAGGTTTGGAAACCACCTGAGTGAGACCTGTGGAATACATTAGAGCAGTAAAGGCCTTACTTAAAGAATCTTTTGGGTCATCAACATGAATGTTAAAATCACCCATAATTAAGATATCAGTATATGTCACAAGATCAGCACTAAAATCTGCAAATTCCTCTAGGAAGAGGGAATACGGGCCGGGGGGCCGGTATAGGATAACTATGCAAAATGAGGGAGGGGGGGCAGGAGTAGTAGCATTATTCCTTCTTAAAGTAGTTGGTGGTTTCATGCAAATTATTTCAAATGATTTAAAGGTGTTCACAGATTTTAGGCTGAGGTTGAAGCTAGCTTTATATATCATAGCAACACCACCACCTTTCTTTGATACACGAGGGATGTGTGAGTATGCAAAATCCGGAGGCGATGCTTCATTCATGGGGAAATATTTGTCAGGTTTTAGCCAGGTTTTGGTGAGTCCAATCAAGGCCAGGCTGCATTCAGACATCAAAATCAAAACTGCCTTTGTGGATAGAAATCTGATGTTTAGGAGCCCAACATTCCAGTATGGGTTTTCGGCAGCTTTAGACGTAGATAATTCTTCTGAAAAGGTGGCACTGTTATCAGAAAACTTAGTAGGAGGAGCAACGGGGGAGCAAGGCTAAATACATATTAAATTGGTATAATTCCTAATAATTGAAGGCCGAAACTTGGAAAAAGTGCAGGGGACCGACACAATACACTACAAGCTAGGCTATCAGGCCCCCAACAGCTCACAACATGCCTATCAACAAACCTATCAGACTCACTAAGAGACTGTGGCCCGGCTTGTTCTAGTGAGTGTCAGGCCTGCTCTAAAATAGCTTCAATATTCCTAGACAATAGAAAAGCACCTCTTCAGCTCGGATGGAGCCTGTCACTTTTCAACAAGTCAGGTTTGGCCCAGAAACGAGACCAATTATCTAGCTACAAATCCTAAACCCTGTTCTGAGCAGAAGCGAGCCAACCAGCGGTTAAGAGAGACAAGTCTCCTGTAGATCTCGTCAGTCCCCCAACAGGTAGTCGGCCAGAGACTATTACTCGATGCCGACTCATCTTTTGAGCAAGGTCACATGCCCGAGCTATGTTAACCTTTGTGACCTCTGACTGCCTCAGCCTAACATCATTGGTGCCGACATGAATGACAATATTCTCATACCTATCATCAGTGCGTGCGCCATGTGCCTTAGCTTGGGCCTTTGCCTTAGCCCTAGTGCTAGCCAGCACCCTAAGATTAGCTTCTATGTCGGTAAGTCTGGGCCTAGGTACACAGTAAACTGTTGCTGGTTGCTCCAATCTAATGTTACGAGTGATGGAGTCACCGATCACTAACGTCTGAGGAGTCCCACTCCCACCATGCTGCAAAGGTGAAACCGGTGTGGCTAATCTTGAGTCCTCCCTCGTGCTAGGACTCCCTGCCAGTGATGTTGCGCCAGTTGCATCTAAAGTTCCTAGCATACGTTCTTCCTCAAGCAACTGGATGCGACTCTCTAACAGAGTCAACTTTTCAAGCAAAATGACACACATATGACAATGTGAGTGGGTGTGAGACATTATAGTTAACTTTTGTTAATAGTTTATGCCAGATAATCCATCAAGAGCGTTGAGTTGGCTAGTTCAACAGGAACAGTAGCGTCGGGCTCCAAGGAAGAAAGCCGCGCCGAGTAAACCTGTAAGTAAGACAGTAAATGTGTAGATTAAATCGGGAAGGACAAAATAAATTAATAAATTAAGTAATATATATTATATAAAAATTAACAAGAAGCCATGTATTACATCCAGAAATAGCCATGAACACTTGTTGCATCATGCTAACTTTGCAGACTGAAGAAACAGTTGGTACACATAACTCGGGTATGCTTTGGAATATTTACGATATCATGGTGTCAAAATGGCCATTATACCCTTACCTTTCGAAGGACACTGCATTTGACCAAATCAGATCTTACATTACCTGTCCATGGCCATCAACAGCCAACCAGTACCTCATCAAAATTGTTGGGCTCTCACACTCCACCTCCTCTTTCTTTGTGTGAAGTTCAGGCCTAAACCAATCTAAACCAATTGGCAGTGATTTATCCGAAGTAAATACTTATGATTCTGAGGCAAAAGAAATGTTTCTGGAAGGAGGACACATTACTCTCGACAAGTAAGTATTGTTTTATATTATACAACATATTTTACTGGATATTTTGCATAAATAGGCTTTAGTTTGAATTACGAAAACAACAATTTGCTGTGTTCTTGGATTATTTTTCTGTGTGTTAACTGCTGATGTGTGAGGCAGCAAGCTGTGGAAAGGTAGAATACAGAAAAGATGGGAAAGTATTGTCGAGTTTTGTAACTGACTGTTGTTTCTTTATTTTCTCGGTAAAGGAAATTATCTGATGAAAAATATGACCAGGATAATCCTGCTCAACTCGGCAAGCGGCCACATACAGCAGCAGGAGGGCAGCAGCAGGACAGCAGCTCATCAAGTGATGACCCCCCAACTCCCCAGATATTCTGCCAGCCAACAGGCCAATATGTTGACATTCCAGACATAACACCACCTCAGCCCACGTTCAGACCCACCAACCCACCTCGACCCCAGCTCATTCGGACAGCTACCTACACAGCCCTGCAGCTTTTCCAACTTTGTTGGACCAACTCAGTTTTACAAACTATCCTTCTAAACACCAATGACTTTGGCTCGACTCACCACTCAACACCCACTCACCCCTGGATTGATCTGACAATGCAGGACATGTTTACCCTCATGTCTATGGTCATTTACATGGGTCTAGTAAAATGCTCTACATTTACTGATTACTGGCAAAGGGGCAAACTGTACAGCTTCCCGTTCCCAAAACAGTTAATGACCGTGAAGAAGTTCCTCAGAATCTCCCGATCCCTTCACCTCAGTAGCATGGCGGACTGTTCACATGAACAGAAAAGAGGCACAGCAGCCTTCAACCGTCTTTGCAAGATAACCCCAGTTTACCAGGAGATTAGAGAGGCCTGCAAAAGAAACTATCACCCAGGCCAGGATAGGTCATATTTACTGAAATCAAAAGCTATTTCAATTCAAAAACATCTTAACAGGGCCAGTTACATGTTAACATATGACCCCTTCTTTGATCACCAATTCTTGCATCTATTGAACTTGGAGAGTTTCTGCTTGAATTTCTTTGCAGGATGTCAGAATAGCCTTTCAGAGCTGCTGTTTTGATGCACTACTCCATCCATCTGGACTATCCAGGGTTGCCCGGCCCTCATCAGTAAACAAGGCTGTTTGAACATTAGTCTTCATCTATTTCTGGGCCCACTGCAACCGTTTCTGCTTGTGAGCATTGGTTAGGGGCGGCCAAATAGTAGGTTATGCACAACTGCAAGCCTCTGGAAGATCCTACACATTGAGGTTTGCGGGACTCCAGAGGCACCAGCAGCTTTAAATACCTGAATGCTGCTTTGTAATGGCATTTTAGCCACTGCTCTCTTAATTCGATGAATTTGTCTAGCAGAAACCTTCCTCCTTATGCCTTTATCTGCATTAACCCATCTGTGCTCTGAATCAGCCACAAATCTCTTCACAGTACGATGATCATGCTTAAGTTTTTTGTGAAATATCTTATGTTTTCATAACTTGTCCAAGGCATTGCACTATTCGGCAGCAGAGAGATCCTTATTCTTTCCCATATTGCTTGAAACCTGGGGCCTGCTTAATAATTTGGAACGTTCATCTTAAGTAGTTTTCCTTTAATTGGGCTCACCTGGCAAACAAATTATCACGGGTGTCAGAAATTGATTTCAGTTATCCAAAGAGCCCTGAGACACAATTCCATCCATGAGTTTAATTGAAAAAATATATATTTATGACACTAAAACAATTTGCATAATAATTTGAAACGTGGTGTATAAAGTCCTCCACAAGAACCAGAGATGGTACAAGACCTATCATTTTCTGGACATTGAGATTGTGAACGCCTTCCTTCTCCACAAAGACATTGCAAAAGGAAAAGAACAGGTACCCCTGACCCAGAAGGCCTTCAGAGAGACCCTTGCTGTTGAACTGGCAGAGTTGGGGTCTCACCTCTCACCCGGTCCCTCATCTTTTTCTCAAACCACCGGTAGTCACAGGCTAGTGCATATCAATGGAAACAGCACCGCTGGTCGGATAAAGTGCAGGCACTCTGGTGCAAAGACGGCGTTGAATTGCTCCTCCTGTGATGTGGCTTAAATGTGACTGCTACAGTGACAAAAAAACTTTTTGTGAAATTGTTTGTAAATAATTTGTGTAACAAGTCACTATGTAAATAGTTTGGTGTGTTTTCCTTAAATAAACTGCTTTTCCACAATAGCACTTGTTTAGATTTGTTTTTATATGCACAAAGTTTAGTTTCAAGAAGGGAAACAGCACTCTTATGGTGCGTTTACACTGCAGCAACGGAATCGCTTGAAACCGCCTGCCTTCTCACAGTGCACCACGTTCGGGGGCGTGTCAGACAGATTAATGCAGAGTTGTAGTTCTCTAAAGTCACTGTTCTAGTTTGTATAACGTCATGGCAAAGAAGACCTGGGTTTACGTACTCGCAATATCAATCAAAATATCGATCCTCATTTGCATAAACTTGATTAGCCTGGCTCCATTAAAAATTAATGGAAAGCATGTTGCGTCGTTGCAGTGTAAACGCACCACCCTAGCTCTAAGTGTCACTTTTCATTAGAGCCCAAACCTATGACTGTACGTGAAAGAGTTAAACATTTTTAGCCTTTTTATGCTAGGTATGTGGCCATGGATACCAGGGGTCCTTTTGGAGTCTCCAAAGGGCACTTTTAGAAAACGCCTGGATGTACACTTAGAAAAAACGTGTCAAATATGAATATAATATGGTATTATATTTGACTTTTTCCTTGGATTAGGTAAGGCTTCCTGCTATGGTCCCATTGTGTCTTCCAGCTAATACCTCCCACCGATAGGCCTCTTTGTTTGCAAAACAAAATCTAGGCTGAAATAAAGACTTTCAATTTCCTTCTGTTCAAGTTTATATTACTCATTACTCTATTACTGTTGTCTGGGGTCCTGACAACAGGGAAAATAACTTCAGAGTGTCAAATTTACAAAGAGACAACAACCATGCATGTACTCCAAATGGTTCAAGAACAGCTTTCAATTTACTTTGGGTATGCCTTGTTAAGGCCGCGTTCACACTTGACTTCTTTTTTTAGAAAAAAGCGCCGCCTTCAGCGCCTTTTTACATGCAACCCTATGGGAAAAGGAAAAAGGCGGACGCCTTTTAAAAACTTCTAAAAAAGCGCTGAGCCCGACGCCTTTTTGAGTTCAATTTTCTCAACTTTTCAGAAAAAAACTGGGTGACGTCAAGCGCCTTTTTGACAGCTGACCAATCAGGACGAGGAGAGTAGGTACGCGTGTACCTTCCCTAGTAACCTACCTTAGTTACCAGGCTATGGCTAGGGCTATGGCTCCTCAAACGCCAAAGCTAAAGCAAGTAATGGTATTTTATTGGCCATAGTAGCTAGCTGTCGATAATTAACCAACGGAAAATAACGGATAATAATGTATCGCTAGACTATATGATTCCCGTTCAGGTTACAAAATTCTCGTTAGAAAAAGGCGCTTGACGTCACCCAGCGCTTTTCTGAAAAGGCGTTCAAAAGGCGCTGAAGGCAGCGCTTTTTTCAGAAAAAATAAGTCAAGTGTGAACGCGGCCTAAGGTGTTTTTGTTGAATATGACAGGATGGAGAAGGGGTGTTGGTTAAGTATTTTACATATATAATAACATGCCACTTCTAAAAATACAAATTATACAACTTATAAAATGAATCATAATTGCACAACCTTTAGTTTGAGCCTTGATCCTTCTGCATAAAGGTTGAAAGGGCACATGTTGAGTCACTGTCAAGGTATGCAAAAAAAAATCTGAAACACAATTTCAAGCAATTTGTGAAACCAAAATGTGTGTAACCAAAAAAACCTTTGTTTAATTCTATTGAGTTCAGTTGGTTGATGAATGAATGCCTTTGTCATTGCACATAACAACAAAATTAAATTGCACTTCTCCTGGTGGTGACACATAGTATTACAGTACAATATAGTAGAACATGAACTAGAGAGGGTAACATTTCTGGGGAAATTGTAGGGTGTGCTTGTTTGCGTCAGTTGCAGGTGGGTCCGTTTTCCCATCTAGTGATATTTTCAAGCATTTAGCCTACTCATATAGGCTCTGTGCACAATCGTACTGACGAACTTCCGCTGTAGCCATAATTCGGGCTATCGGGCTATATTAGGCTATCATGTTTCAAAGAAAAATGATTATGGATAGAGAGGGGCAGAAATACAAATGATAATACATAAAAACGTACAGTTAACGTTTCAAATAAAGAAAAACGTTAATGTCAAGTGTGAACGCGGCCGAATAATACGAATAATGTTTTTTGATTTTTCTAGTGCTTTTAACACACTGCAGCCACATATTTTAGCCAGCAAGCTTTTAAATTTTAACCTCAACAGCTCCACTGTTGCATGGGTCACAGACTACCTCACTAGTAGACCCCAGTTTGTACGGCTTCATGGTACTAGCTCTGGCATTATTACCACAAATACTGGGGCCCCACAAGGTACGGTTCTATCTCCGTTTTTATTTTCTATGTACACCTCTGACCACAGGCATAGCAGTGAACTTTGTCATTTACAAAAATTTTCGGATGACTCTGCCCTAGTTGGCTATATAACTAAAGATGCCAATACGGCTTACCAAAGAGAAGTTAATAGCTTTGTCAGTTGGTGTGAGGATGCCCACCTGATTCTTAATATTGATAAGACGAAGGAGCTCATTATTGATTTTAGAAAGAAAAAAGCACAGGCAACCCCCATCCTCATTAGGGGACAGTCAGTTGAGGTGGTCCCCTCGTACAAATATCTTGGTGTACATCTGGACAGTACACTTGACTGGAAATTGAACACCAGTGTCATTTTTAAAAAGGCCCAGTCCAGATTGTTTTTTTTAAGGAAACTCAGGTCATTTGAAATCAGCAGATCACTTCTTAATGTTTTTTATCACGGTATTGTTGCAAGTGTCCTTTTTTATGCTGTTGTTTGTTGGGGTGGCAGCTTGACAGTAGAGGACAGGAACAGGGTCAACAAACTGATAAAAAAGGCAGGATCCATTATTGGTATGAGCCCTGATTCTCTGGAGGTCATCACGGAGCAGAGAACCAGGAGGAAGCTTAGGACTGTCCTGTCACATGACGACCACCCCCTGCACTGCACTTTTGTTAGAAGTGGAAGGAGCAAACGTCTCCTGTTACCAAAGTGCTCTTTAGAGAGATTCAGGAGGTCTTTTGTTCCTGCAGCAGCTAGGCTTTTTAATCATGACTGCTGATTTGATTTGATTTGATTGTATTACTGCACATTGCTCATTTGCACATCATAGTATTGTTATATTGTTATGTATTCCCTGTTTTAACCTTCTATTTTTACTGTGGTAGTGGACCACACTCCCCTGACTAACAAGTGACTATGCTTGTTTTATGTTGTTACTGTATTCCTGTTTTGTATGTTGTACAGACTATGGTGGCAAACCAGTTTCCCCATTGGGGATCAATAAAGTAAATCATCATCAAACAAGCTTCTATACTACACTAAAATGAAAACATCGCTAACTAGCTTAGACGCTAGCCGACCGGAACACCACATTATACTACTTACGCTCATAGTTGTGCAGATAACTGGATATGTATAGTTTGAATCCCTTGTCCCGCTTGCTTGTTGGAGCAGGAGAAAAAATAATTTACGATGCGATGGACGTCACTGACGCTTATTTAAGCCAGGTCTTGAAGACATCTACTAAAGTTGAGCATTTTGGAAACTCAGGTGATGGTCTCCAGTAAACCGGAAACTGATTTCCCGAATTTTGGCTACAGCGGAAGTTCGCCAGTTCGATTGTGCACAGAGCCTATTGCATAATTAATTAAGAACACCCTTAGAAACAAGAAACCCCCTTTGAAACAAGCTACTGTAACAACGTTGTCACTGGCAGTATTTCAGATGGAATTGCGATTCAAATAGTACCGTCTGCTAACTTAAAATAAGCCCCCCAAAACGTAAATAAGTTCGATATTAATTTAGGGGGACATGGCTAATTAAAAAGCAGTTTGCAAGAGGCAAGCTAGCTGCTGTTGCTATCCACACTTCACTGATTGTTTGAAAGCGCCGGAAATGAGAATGTTTCTTTTGTAATGGATAATGTATAGAACGCCGGTCATTATTGGGAAAATAAGCCCTTTTAGGTCGAAACAAAACGCATTTGCTTCGCGTCGGGGTGCTGTTCGACCTGTCGGGGCTTATTTTCCCAATAATGACCGGCGTTCTATACATTATCCCGCTTATTACACGGCCACTTGCCAACAAAAATAACTTAACACAGTGTGTCTTTTTACAATGTATTTGTTACCATTCGTATTGTTGATCAGCAGATAAATAGTTCGCCAAAGACGTTGAACTTCATAGACTTTGAACATTCTTTAGGCTTCAAATCAGCTAACGTTGCTAAGCAACAGAGTACGCTGGGGTTGAAAAGCACTTGCGGAGTGCTACGAAAGACGGGAATCCGAGGCAAAAAGGCCACTTCCCTTGACAGCGGTCAAATATGCATAGCAACGGTCAAATATGAGAAAATTGTTCACCGCAGAACGTTGGGAAGCCCCATTCAAGTGAATGGAGCATTCTACAGTATTAAGAACAGCCATGTAATAAGACGTAATAAAGTTTAGCCATAGCTGTGGCATTGAAGACAGTACTGTACCTAGTACTACACACTGCCAGTGGGCGAGCCGAGTCTGTGACTCAGAGGCTAACGTCAAAACAAGACGCGGTCTCACTCAAATTTTTACACAAATAACAAAAATATGCTGACCCGCTGGCTGTCTTCACAATCGCCATATCTTTAAAACACTGCTCTCCATTTGGATGTAGAATTGACCCTGGTACGAAATTAAGAAAATACTCATCAGACTCAGATCGACAACACTTGTTGACAGTGTTGCCAGGTCCGCGGTTTTCCTGCGGAATTGGGCTACCTTTGAAGTGTTGCCGCGGGTTGATTTTTTTGTCCGCTGGTTCGAGTAGACCTATTTTGCATGCAAATTACATTAATATCTTTAAAAAAATAAACTGACTACATATCAGCACATACACACATGGACATGGGGCACACACACATGCACACACGCACTGTGCGTGTGCACACGTGCCTAATGCTCTGTCTCCTGAGAAAATCTCCTGAAAACTGGTTTTAATGCTGGCATACTAAACATTTGGTCTTACTTTGTAGATATTACAATAGATTTGGCAATGAAAGCAATGCTGTTGGACTTTAAAAGCAGTGTATATGGTTTGGCTGGGGCATATTGAGTTCTGATATTGGGCTGGTTTTATTGGCCATTGGGCTGGTTTTGATTGGCCATTGGGCTGGTTTTGTCACACAGACCTGGCAACCCTGCTCGTTGACAACACTGTTGTTGCTGCCGCAATCGTCAATGGAGGCTGACAGGTCTCTCCCGTAGCAAACAAATCTAAGTTTTTACAGCAACCTACATTAAAACACCTGGCTGTCTTCACAATAGTCCTATCGTCATAAAATTTCCCTTTTTCTGTTTTTTCGTGTAAAATTGAACTATAAAATTAGCTATGAAAATACTACTATGACACTTTCTAGCATGGCTGCCGCCTAAAAGACTAGGCGGTCTCACGGGCGACTCGCACTTGCTCAAATTACAAAGACTTTGACGACCTAAATCAAACATCCGAGATTTCAGTTCCACTCGAAATCGCTTTCTCAACAAAGCCAAATGGTTGGGATTTTTGGGGTGGTATTTTTCCACGTAATCCAAGCTCCAATTTGTGTGCTAGAACGTCTCTGTGACGTTGTATCCCGTGTGTTGACATGGTGACGTAGCTAGTACAGATTACCCTTCGTCGACTAAAGGCACTTTGTCGCCACAACAACGTTGTAACCTCCTAAACTGTGCAACGGAACGTAAATCTGAATAGAAGCAACGCAATCGCGACCAAGACGAAATTTTTGACACCACCGTTGTTTATGTAGACCAAATATTGACTGAGCCTTAGGGGCGCGAAAATAAACAATAATAATAATATATATGTGAGATAACAATGGTTTGTGCTTGCCGAAGGCCCCAATTAAGACATAAGAAAAGAGACCCAAGCAATATGAACACGGTAATAAATAAATAAGTAAAAAAATTATAAAAATGTATAAGTAGCTAAAAGAAGACAATCTATAAAGTGCAGTGCGTGATGGTAGACCAAAAAGCTGATTTTTGCAGACATTTAACAAATGCTATCTTGTTACCTGGAAATATTAATTTAAAAAGATTTGTAAGCAATATTAGCTTTGTCTATGCCAAATACCTACTTTTCCAACCACCATTCACACAAATATGTTGATTGTCTAGAGTTTAATTACATTTTAGTGTAAGATATTGTCCTTTTTTGTACACCATTCTTTTTTTTCTTTTTTTTAAGCATGAATTCATTCATGTTTAAAATATAAATTCTTACATTCACTTAACACAACATGCCTGACTGACAAAATTGAAGTCTTTGTTGATTTACTGAAAATGTAATGGAGATATTTTTACTTGCATTAATTCCCCTGATTACTGATCTTTGTTTCATTTTTAATCAAACACTTCTTCCATGCCGCGACTTGCTGAGTGGTTAAGGAATTGGGCTATTAATCAGTAGGTGTCCGGTTAGATTCCCAACCGTGCAAAATTACGTTGTGGGTTTGGGCAAGGCACTTCACCCTACTTGCCTCGGGGGAATGTCCCTGTACTTATTGTAAGTCACTCTGGATAAGAGTGTCTGCTAAATGACTAAATGTGAATGTACATGTTATGGCTGCGTATAACTATGCATGTATTTATAATATTGCAAAAAAAGGGACTTCTATGAGAGGGAGAAGTTGTGACTGACAGGCAGAGCCCTCACTAACTCCACATCTCTCTTGTGGTTCAAGGTCTTGCCCTAGCCTTCCATGATGGCAGTATCCAAATCGTCCACCGCCTCTCCCTGCACACCATGGGTGTGTTCTATGGCTCCTCCTCAGGAACCTCTCAGCGATCAGGGGATGAGCCAGCCATCAAACGGCAGCGTGCAGCTGGCCCGATCATCCACTTCACTGCCCTGCATTTCTCCTGGACCTCACTCGCATTGGCAGGAGTGGACAACCATGGCAAGGTTAGTCAAGAGCTTTGATTTGCTTCACTATTTCTTATTAAACATGTTTAAAAATAAATCATTCACACCAACAAAGGGGAGCCCCAAAGTGTGCCGAGTCCGCCACCTGGGGTCTCATGTATAAAGGATTGTGCAGCTTTCATACCAGAAGATGGCGTACGGCCAAAACTCGAAAAGTACCTACGCACAGAAATATTCACATGTATAAAACCGGTCGTACGCCAGGTCCTGCTCATCTTTCCTTATAAATCACAATCAACGTGAGATTGACCGCACGTGAACGAGCCACTGACCCCGCCTTGCCTCCTCCCATAAATTTACATGCAGATGGTCTATAAATGCGCTCCTTAGGTCATTTCTTTGTCTGAATTACCGTACTTCTTTGAATAAACGCCACCCCCGAAAAAACGCCGCACCAAAAATGAACGTTAAAGTGGAACTGAACTGCGGTTAGACACAGTGATATTATAATAGCATATACATTTAATGACATAAAAAAATATATAACATACAACTGTATGCCATATTCTATTAATAATCGAAATCTCTAGTGTGTAAATTAAGTACTTAAAAAGAACTGGGCGCCGCCATGTTTAAATGACGTATACATCTGACGAGAATGGTTGGGCTCAATTTCAACCCGCCACACTGCATAAAAACTTGAAGAAAATTGACCCATCACAGACATCCCAACCTGCAGAGACTTATTTCTGGGAGGTGGCTTCCCCCCCCCCACCCCCCCCACCGGGACGCAATCCGGACGCATTCTATGGCGTATGCTTTCGAACTAATACGTAATTATGTACCCGCATGACCGCTGTTGTTCAATATGATGCAGAATATATGGTTTTGTCGGAAGATATAAATATAGTTAACACTGACAGGTTGAACAACACCGATTGGTGTGCTTGTAGCTAGCTACTTGTCGTAACTACACGACAATCCCAACAGACAGTATCGATCTGATCAAAGAGGCAGACCTGCATGACCTGGGTGTTGGTGGTCCACCAAAATGATCATTCATCATTGAGGACAGGCTCTTTCCCATGCTGTGTGAGGAGAAATACCTTTTATGTTAGCTTATCATAGGTGTAACCTATGAATCATAGTATGATCTGAGTAGGCTACTTGTATGTCATGCTATGCCAGGTTACCTTGCGTTGTCTTGTCTGTCCTAAGAATATCAGTGCTCATTCTGACCCTGTGTTGTTCTGTGCATTTGACATTAAAAGACTTGAACTTGAAAGTTTGCACTATTGTACTGTACTCCACCTAGGTTAGAATAGGTTTTTAGGGTTGTTAAAGGTGTTATGTGCATTTAGGGGTTAGTATAGTGTATTATTTTTTGATGTTTGTATATTTAGGGAGTTTTAGTATTAGGGTTAGTATAGTCGATAATTTATTGCTATCTGTATATTTAGGAAGTTTCACTTATTTAAGCTCAGCATAGATGTAAATTATGTTCTGTGTACTTATGTCATGTTATGCCAGGTGCTTGCGTTGTCTTGTCTTAAGAATTTCAGTGCCCAGTCTGACCTTGTGTTGTTCTGTGTACCTGACAAATAAAAGACTTGAACTTGAAGTTTGGAGCGCCCTATACATAACTGGTAAGTTCAGTTACTAGTATCCCCTTCAAGTTGTGTGAAACATGCTCACTGGTCGAGTTGATAAGGTTGCTGCTAGGTTAAACAAACTACAGTGTAGGAAACGTTACTTAACGGAGCTAGCTTTGGCTACAATCAGACGTGAATTTAGCTATGTCAAAAACGCCAGTGTGTGTATGTAACATTAGCGTATTTAAAAGGTTTATGAATATAATCCACTTCTGTAAAGTGATCCCTGCAAACTCTGAATCCGGGGCAACTGGCGGGCTTTGGCGCTGTATAGATACAAGCCATTTTCGTAAAATCGGTTGCCGCTTGGGTAGGACATGATAGTGAATGCCTTCTGTCTTGTAAAATGTGTTTGTACAATCAGCTAATAAGATCCTACTTTGCACCTTGTTTTAGCTGGTTTGTTTAAAGCCATTTCTACCTCTTATCTCCCTGACAATCTGTCATTGTCAATCTTAATGACTGCTAGCAGGCGGCAGTCACAGTACCTAACCATTCTCGTGACGTCACAGACATGACGATTCAAAGATGGCCGCACCCAGTAGTTAATTAGTAAAGTTTTAAACGTTTTTATTAACAAATGGAACATTTTGCTCTTTTAGTTGTCAGATAAAGTTTTGTGACCTTATTTTAATAATTATATGAGCCGTACTTCATAAATCAGTTCAGTTCCACTTCAAACGCTGCAGCGTTTATTCAAAGAAATACGGTGACTATGAGATCGAGGTTCTGACAACAGAAGTGGAAGCGAGAAAATGTTTCTTGTTTGGCGGACTGTCATCAGGTATTAGCGACAAAAGAAAGTTGGCGGAGTCACTATTTGCACCCTTTCTTGTTTTTAACCTGAAGCACTTTGAGATTTAGCCAAATGTAAAGTGCATTACAAATAAAATTATAATTATTATTATAGGGCCATAAAAGCTGTGGGTTCAGAGAACCGGACCATGGCAGAAATTAAGAGGAAATGATAGATAAAACTTTAAATGAAGAAATGAGTGGTGGCGCATCGTAACAGCATGGCAGCTATAGGGTTAGCGTGACATGCATTTCCTGAGTGATTCTGTCGTTCGTTTGACACCCTCAAGTTTAACAGAAGTTATTAAAGGGGCAATTGACTGCAAAACCGATTTTACCTTGTCATTGTTGAAAAACGACAGTTCGGAGGGTAAACTGAACATACCGTGAATATCAAAGTCCATTGACACCTCTTTCCTATTCAAATCTCAAAACGAAAAAATTTGGCTGTAAAACGCTAGCTTTTCAACAAAGCCACCGGTCCTACGTAGGACCGGTGATCGCCCTCTTATTGGCTCTGGTCTGTATCTTTGTCACGCCCCAGAAATTACATCCAGACCAGCCAGAGGTAGCGTCTATCTCCGATACTAGTTTAGCTGCGCGCTGCTCTGTGTAGGCTACTTATAAGGAATTACAAAGAAGAACGTTTTGAATTATAACAAGGATATTGATTATGGACCACGGTCGTAAATGCTGTGTTCCAGGCTGTACAGGGAAGGCTAACACTCACAGTCTTCCCAAGGAGCCAAACATTCAACAGGCATGGCTGCTGTTGTCTATGAGAAGGTCCCGGCGAAGTTCGACACTCAATCATTCATTTGCTCTGAACATTTCACCCAAGACAGTTTTGACAACCTTGGACAATTTCAAGCAGGATATGCTAGGAAGCTGAACCTGGAAAGAGGTGCTGTTCCAACCGTATGCTCATTGCAACCGCAAGCTATAAGGACAGTATGATGTTGTGCTAACAGTTATTAGCAATGCTAACGTTTCCTGTATATAGCATACCAGGTAGAATGCTAAATACGTTTCTACACACATCAAATGACTCTAGCTAGACTAGCTGTAGACGGCATTAGAAGGGAAGCTTCCGAAAAATAGCCAGAAAACGAACTGCAGTCTGGCTTATTGCTAACGCCTGTCTAGATAATCTATTTGAAAGAACTGGAGAAAGGCAGGTTTTAGATACAGGATACGTTAGCATTGCTAGTAACTGTTACTAGTAACACCTAGACTGTAGGCATGTAAACAAGTTTAGCTTGCTAGTTAACGCAAGAGCATAGAATGTGTGATAATTTAGCCTAGTTTATTGGCAATGGGGCTAACGTTGATTCATGTTCCTGACTGTGTTTCATTCAAATAAATAACCTGTGTAATGAAAATCTACAATTCACGATGCATGTTTGTCCAGATCTTTGTCATGTTATTTTACAGCAAGATATCTAGAGCTAGCCTAGCTAGCTAACTGAAGCCGAGTAGAATCACGATATGGTTTGGTTGCTAAGCTGTAGCCTAACGTTCTACCCACCTAAGTCAATCCAGTTTGCTTCAACAACAGAAGTGGAAACAAGTAATGTTATCATTTCAAATGATATATAGTCAATCTGTTGAAAACAGTGTTGTGTAGACACAATAGATTTATTTGCGCGTTTTTATTTCAAGTCTCCAACTTCGGTGTTTTAGCGAGTGCTGCTGTTGGCCGTGTTGCGTTTTTGCTCCCAGCTTCACTCGTTGATAACCAACCAATCAGCGTGCAGCTTATCTAAATATTAATGAGCATACCATAAAAGGAGAAAAGCTAGTGTTTTTTCCCGGGAACATTTCAGAGGATCTGTCAGAGGGCATAGAACAGCACCCGGGCCATTTTCAACCCAACCAATGTTACATACCCTATTCGGAGACCTTAAGGAACAGTGTGAAATACCCCAAAAACCCAGTCAATTGTCCCTTTAAGTGATGGCGGATTAAACAAGGCTATATAGCATTTCCCGTTTTGGCATTTTGATGTGATCATCCACATTTATGATCAAACTTTTATTTTTATGTTTTTTGAATAGTCAATAGGGCTGTCCCCGACTAAGATTTTCTTTGGTCGACCAAAACTCGACTAAAACGTCTGAAAATTGACTAATCAAATCAAAATGTATTTTTACACGCAAGAATGTCACAGAGGACTTCACATGCGCCCATAGAACTGCCCCTCTAATCGAACTTTGAAACGCTTTAAAAAAATAATTTAAAAAAAGTTTTAGCGATCTGACTCAATGGCTTCTGGACATTGCAGATTCAGCCGCTAATAGCCTACTAATAATAAGACTCGTATCACCAGTCCTGTTGTAACCGAATGCCGATGGTATTTACTATCTCTTACAATGTACTACAAATTAAACATATTGATTGTTTAACATGCAAATCATCAGAGCGCGCTTATCACTGCCTGAAAACTTGCAGCATGCAAACTTACGTAGAAGCTGAGTGGGGAACGTTGCAACAGAGAAAGATTGTCTTGGCCGGAGAAGATAATGTAATTCAATTTGGATGTGATTCTTATAATAGGCATATTCCTTTTTCAACCCAGCGCGTTAGCATGGGTGAAGTAGGGCTAGACCAACTTACGTTTTTCAGGTGGTAGGCTACATCATTTTCGACGTCGAACTATGAAAAATAAACCGTTGTTGGCAGAGTTTGCATTCAATGTTTTTCGAGTCACCCGGTACTCTGTAAATGTAAGTGTACTTTAATGAAATGCCGCCATACCACAGATGTCTTTGCCATTTTGACTAATAACACCGACAAAGTAGGCTATGGCAGAGTTTGTAGTTCTGCAGCCAATTGTGCTCGTGCCGTGTGCAAAATACCAAAACAAATCGCAGATTAACGAAAGGGAAAACAGTAACACCTTTTCTTTTAAATTATATATTTTTAGAGTTGGTTTATTTGTCTTAAATAATATAATCTACAATTTCTGTTGAACATTTCGTTAATTCAGCAATGATGACACAAGCGGGAATCAGATCTCACACTGCCATATGGCAGCTCGACTAAAACAATCTAAGTCGACCAAGAGCATATCGACCAGAAAATCGACTAGTCGACCAAGGGGGGACAGCCCTGATAGTCAACGTCATAAATGTAGTAGTGGAAACTTTATTTTAGTAATGTTTGGTGAGTTTCTGCACTTTTTAGTTAGAATTTGAAAATTTGCCATGTTACAGAGCCAGACGGACGGTCCGCACATTCTCACGTCTGCTCAAAACTTTCCGTGACGGCCCGCACATTCTCACGTGAAGTAAATCTTTATACATCACAAAGTGTGCTTGAAAACCAGTGTACGCAAGCTTTTTGTGCGTACGCAACGTTTATACATGAGGCCCTGGACTTCTGTGTGCGTGTTGCAGTAAGTATTTGGCAAGCTCAGAAGAGCGCGTTGACATTGAATTCTGCATGCATATAGGTTTGTGTTTTAGGTTAACTGCTTTGATTTTACAAGCGTTGATTTGGATACTGCGTTAGTTTTTTCTGGGATTATCGATCTAAATGAATGCACTGACTAATAAAGTAAAAAATAAAACTCAAACTTTAGATTTTACTGGGGCATAGCAGATTTATACTAAGGCACGTGCCTCAGTAAAAAGGGTCTAACGACGCCACTGCGGTGCAGCCAGTTTTCCCTACTTATAGCACAAGAAAGGGGTCAGATGGCCCCGGAGTATTCAGTATGGGACATTGTTACTGACACCAAATGATCAATAGATGGCATTTCTTGCACAAAGCCAAGGCAAGGTCGGAAACTGAACTGGGCTTCATCAAGCTGTGTTTGTGTACAAAGTGCGATATCCCCCCTCCAAATCACCAAGTAGTGAAAGGGCAGGTTTGGTCTTAGGGTTAGTCAAGTACCCTTAAATGTAATGTTTCACAAGTAATTTTGTTAACTTTCAAGCATGCTTTCTGCGTATTCTGCATTCTTTTTTGTCATACTGTGGTTCCCTTTAGCCTACATCTACAAACTACATAGAATGAATAGGCTAATCTCGGGCATTGCATTGCGCACAGTATGAGTTTTTCTTTGTTTGACCTGGTAAAGGGTTAGGGTTAGGATTCTACTTTCTTGATTATTCCTAGATGTGTTTTAACACATTTTTCCTCATCCTCCTAGATTTTAGTTAGAGCACTAGTGCCACCAAGTAAAAAAGTACATTCCAAGCCCTGATACACCACGGTTATATAAATATTACAATTAAGGTATTAAGGTATTAAGGTATTTTCAAAAAACATTTGCTAGCTTGCAACATTTAGGCTTCACTCCATGTTAATGATGCTCGTTGTAATCCATGATTTAAACTGGTCATGTCATCCAAGACTGCTTTGTCTAAACTACGCATGCAATGTCTAGAATTGCTTTTTGTGAACTGAGCATGTGATGTTTAGAATTGCCTTTTGTAAAATGAGCATGTGTTTGTTCCAAATTTAGAATTGTCTTTGTCACCAAGCCTGCAGCCAGATGAGTCTCATTGTTGCAGCAATCACGACCAGATTGTTTTCAGTGTTCAATCACATGCTTGATTAATTGCTTTAGAATATTCTAATGTTCAACAAAATGCTATGTTTTGTTTAACTCCAGCTGCACATGATCCGGGTGTCTCCCTCAATGGGTCAGATGTTGGACATGAACACACTGTTGCGCCATCTGCTGTTCCTTCTGGAATACTGCATGGTGACTGGCTACGATTGGTGGGATGTCCTGCTCCATGTACAGCCAGGGATGGTCCACAACCTTGTGGAGAAGTTACACGAGGAGTACATGAGACAGAACCAAGCCCTGCAGCAGGTATGATGTGGATTAGGCAGGCCATTGATGAAGGATTGGTAAAGGAGAAATTCAAGATTATATTATTGGGTTGTCACAATTAATAACCAAACATGATGCTGCAGTAAAAGCATACCTTTATTTTCAGACATTGATGATTGATAACGTAACAATTGTATTCGGTCTGTAAAGTTGCTAAACTTTGAAGATGGCTTCCCAGATACTGTGTTGATGAAGGAACTTTCTCAAATCAACTTACTTACATTTTGAATAGTAAACAAGCTTGCTTACTGATTTGTGTTGACGGCTGCTACAGAATTAGATTATCTGCTTGTCTGATATGGCTGTTGCCACATTGCCTCTTTTTACCCCCCAATACGTTTTTTGTGATTTGTGTGTTTTGGAGGCTGTAGAGTCTACCGTCTCTCGAATATCATGGAGCTTGTTGGCACTCGATTTGGTGCTCTTTTCATACTACAGACAGTTTACAGTTTTTGTGCAGGGATCAGGGGTGCTAACTATCCCTAACCCATGGCTAAATGCGCGCTGTGCTTTTTTGTCTGAAATTACAAAGCTCAAGGTTATGTGTTTAATCTAGTGTGGTTGTTCTATAAAGTTCTTTTTTTTTCTATAAAAGTGTTTTGGATTTTTGACGACCAAAATGGGTTGATTGATGTCCCTTACAAGATCGAAAGGCTTCATGTTTTTGTGTTTTCCTTTGCCATAGGTGCTCTCCACACGTATAGTGGCAGTGAAAGCCTCCCTTTGCAAGTTATCCTCTGCAACGGCTGCACGGGCCTGTGACTTCCATGCAAAACTTCTCCTCATTGCCATCAGCTCCACCCTGAAGTCTCTACTCAGGCCTCACGTCCTCAACACACCAGACAAAAGCCCTGGAGACAGACTGACGGAGATATGTGCCAAAAATACTGACACAGGTACCAATAATAACCTCCAGAATTGTCCATAATTAGTTTATCATAGGTTAGCACAAGAGGGGGGTGGATGTGACTGATGACGGTATTTTGTAATAATGTATAGTGTTACTGCATTTAATCAGTGATCAGTATGTCAAGCTATATGAAAGTTGTAAGTCAACACACTTTTTAGACATGGAATCAATTGCAAATTGCATCTGGTAACATGACCACTGTAAAAATGACCACAAATGCAGCCACACGTTCAACATAAACAATATGGCTGAAATTTGACAGCCATATTGGATTGTAGTCTTGATGATACTAATGTTATGATATTGATTATCGATCCAGAACCTTAACTGTATTCTCATCGGTTATGATGGAGACAACCCCCCAAAACAAATTAACAGATTTACAGGATAGCAAACTGCAACAGCATTGAACAGATGTTAAGTAAATGTAAATGAACCATTTTTACCCTAGGATTATTTTCAGGGGGGTGGTAGACCGGCCGATACTACTAGTGTCGTGGAGCAGGCGTGTTACGGATATGTGGTGTCATCACAGACACCACATATCACGCGTGCAGTAGCTAGTTGTTTGTATCAGTGCACATGAATTATTTTTGCTATTGCATAAATTAAATAGCCTAAATGTGTTATTATTATAATTTTTTACAGATTTTAAAATCAATAAAAAAAAATTGCATTGGATAAATGTCTGGTTGTAAATAAAGGGTGATGCGTGCCGTGCTAAACCCCAGGTGAACGTGTAGTCAAGTCGGCAAGACGAGACAAAAATGGCTGCCCAAATATCTGTTGAATATCATTCTTCAAACTAACTTTACCGCAGCCATTTTTTCACAGCGTCTTTCTTTGACACTTTAAAATGCTTCCTCGCTGTCTACATGTTTTTTTGCATGTTTGTCACAAAAAACGGCAAGACGGTTACAGAAACGCCACAGGCAAAGGACAGGGTGATAACATGTAGCCAGCTATGTTTCCAGGCAGTGATAGCAACACCCTGTATTTGTGTACGCCCTTCAACTGGTTAGCTCCTGCGATTCCCACACATCGGTAGTCTAGTAGTTAGCTTAGCTGCAAAACGTACTTACCTGTCCGGGCAGGGTCATAGCTATAGGCGGTGCAGCCGGTGAGGTTGCACCAGGGCCTGTGACGTACATGGGCCTGGTGACGGACCCGATAATGCAAAGCTCCGGGCCCCCTTATGAAGTAACATTGCTTTACCGCTCAGCTTAGATACTGAGAGCCTCATTTACTAACAATGGCGCAGTTTACGCTGCGTCTGTTTTTGCAAGTTTGGGAATAGCGCCCGCTATGTTTCTTCATTTTGCGTAGTATTTATCAAACCTGACACCCATCAGGCAATCAGCGCATACTCCACCCTCAAACTTAATTTGCCCGCCTCTAAAAGAACAATGGGCTCGCATATTTGTATCATGGATTTTCCTATGGGAAAAAGAAAGCGCAAGCTTAAATGTAACCCTGACGTGCACGAAGTAACAGCAAACCTGAACATATTATAGGGCAGAACATTTACATGCATTCATTTAGCAGACGCTTTTATCCAGAGCGACTTCCAAGACAGAGCTTTACAAAAGTGCATAGGTCAATTATCATAAACAAAGCGATAACCCCAAAAACATTACTGGTAACCAAAACATGAAGCATAAGAACATGAAGAACATCCACACCTTCGGAAAAATGGCCTATGTCTTCGCCTTGCTCGGATCACTGCTGCCATTGAATAAAGTATGTACATTTGTACACACAGGAAAATGCGACAAATGACACATCCAAGATGACGTCATCTTGCTAATCATGATCTGGCTAATTCGGTTCTTTGAACACCCATGTTGTTTATAATTATAGTTATGCGTTGCCAACAGAGCCAACAGTGCAACAGCTTGCTCGAAGGTTACTCCGAATTCGAAGATTTAATTAGAACGCCAGGGAACACCTCAAAGTCTGCAAAATCCAAGAAAGAAGGCTGACAAAAAGTAACAGACCAAATGAAATGTAGAGTAGTGACTATGCGTTTTATTGTTAAGCTAGGCCTATGTTTTTGATTTATTTTCATACTTTCATATTTTAATTTATCATCTTTAAATCATATGATGTGGTTTCAACAAATTTATTATGTAAATGACACCCTAAAAAAAAAATGGTAGGCTATAGTAAAGGCTAGCATATCGCGCTGTGCTTATCGATCACGCAATGAGCAATTAATTCGGTTTCATGTTAAATTCTGCTCATTATTCTTGCACCTTCTGCAACAGGTTCCTGTAGTAAAAACCGACAAGACATGTCTGTGACAGACTTCCTGTATCACCTCTGCTTGTAAAGCCTCAATCTAATCATGTTTACATAAAATAAACCTGCTCCCGAGCAGGTTTAAGCTTACGGACCTGTTGCTATGACAGCAAGTCCAGGATGAGCTTCGAAGAACCAAACAATCCATTCTACTTGAACTCCCCTCGCGGGCATGCTTCGCGTTGAGATGGTGTAGGTTACTTTAGGCTGGTATTGCTTCGGTGAAACGATAACATTCAGTCATTTAGCATTCAGTCATTTAGCAGACGCTCTTATCCAGAGCGATAACGTCTTCCCGCAGAGTGTGCATATCACTTTGGTTTTATTCGATGTTGCATCTTAGTTTTTTTGGAACACGAATTTCTCATCTAGAAGTTGCAGATTGGGTGGAATTGTGGGTATATTACGTTAAATGCGTTAAAAAAAAATCATTTAATCATAATGCGTCAACGTGTTATTTTTCACAGCCCTAATAATTTTACTACGTTATATGTTGATACAGATGTATTTTATTATTAATGTTTACAATTGTAAAAGTTGTCGCCTTCCACCATCCGCATTTCTTTCTCTTTTTTTTCCACTCTGCCGCCATCATCCGCGTTGAATTATGGGAAATAGGAGTTGGACACCCCTAAAAAATGGTTGACACCTTAAATAGTGCACTATATAGTGTATAGGGAGCGGGTTCAGACACAGCCTTAGTAATATCAACACTGCGTTACCAACAACAGTATTACCTTTTTAAGGTAAATAGTCAATCAGGGTTTGCCGCAGAAAATGTGTTAGTTAAGGTGGTAGGGTGGGGTTTGCTGTCAGACCGGGGGGGCGGGTGGTAGTTTGTGCGATAGACTAATGTGTTCTGCAGAGAATGGAGACTGACGTTGGCCACGGTTTGGAATGGAAGGGAGAAAACAGGACAACGGCGGATATTGCAAAAAAATATATATATATATAGTCTTAACTGAAAAGTGCTGTGGGAAACCCTGATCAATGGATGCTGATATATTGTTTTGTACCTGGACCCGTCATGATTAAGCTACGCTAATGGGTCAGGTTTGCATTTTAGTCAGCTTTGATTTCCCTGTATTTGTGCTGTTGAGCTAGTATTGTGGTGGGACTGATTTCTTAAATTAATGAAATACATATTTATTAAAGCAATTAACCACGAGAGCGGTATCAAATGATGATCCTAAATCCTGTAGAGCAGGCCTGGCCAACCCGTGGCTCCCGAGCCGCATGTGGCTCTTTGCTTGGTCTCGTGCGGCTCTTATATTCATATCGAATTTTGTGTTTGTGTTTTTTTTTTATGTATGTGTGTTCAATGTTCATGTTGAGTTCAATATTTGCATCCCAAGCAAATGCACGTCTGACGTGAATTTTCGAGACTGTATACATTCACATTGTATCTAAAATAGACACGCGAAACGTGTTTGGTGTGGACTAATATAAAACACGCTGAGCTTAGAGGGAGGGAAAACCTTGTTGTTGAGTAAACAATTGGTGTCAAGTTCGCTCTGAAAATGGCAGGGGGAAAATGCTCAGCAAAACGCAAATATGAAGATGAACATGGGACGGTTTTAACAGATGAGAGTTTATATTTTTTGTTGAACGTAATGGCCATTCTGCCTTATGCCAGGCGTCATTAGCGCATTTCAAGGCTTCAAATCTTCAGCGCCACTTCAGCTCACTCCATGCTAACATTGACCAGGAATTTCCAAAAGGGACTTAATTTCGCAAGAACAAGGTAATCACTTTGAAAAGTCAGGCAGAAAAGCAGATACAGTTGCACAGTTGTTTGTTGTCATGTTAGTCTTATTTTCTCTTAAAGTAGGCTACACACGTTTCCGCATTCTGACACCTCAGCCTCTGCATGGGTTATACCATGTGAGGGAGTTCTCCCCTCCCAAATAGAGTTGGTTGGGTCCATAACCCGTCTTTTCAAAAAAAGTTTTCTCAGATAGGCTACCGATAGCGGTGCGGGGGGGACCCTTACGATACGCGTCAGCGAGGATGGATGGGAGCAGGGCCGGAGTAATGGCATCGCTAGACAAGGTTTTACTAATTGAAAAACCTCATGTTATTTTACATTTAGCTCGAAAAACAGTTTTGCGCAGAAATAATGGCCAAAAATGTCATGATACCCCCCAGAAAAGTTCACTGCACCCCCAGTCAAAGCAGACTGCATCTGGCTCTGTTTGGCCAGTTTTGGGCCTGGTGACATGTGTCTGAGCAGAGGTCTGTGTCTTTCTGTCTGTCTGTCTCTGTGTGAGAGAGAGAGAGAGAGAGAGAGAGAGAGAGAGAGAGAGAGAGAGAGAGAGAGAGAGAGAGAGAGAGAAAGAGAGAGAGAGAGGTTGTGCCCGTGTGTAGGTTGTGGCTCAAGTTCAAGTCTTTTATTTGTCAGGTACACAGAACAACACAAGGTTAGACTGGGCACTGAAATTCTTAAAACAAGACAACGCAAGCACCTGGCATAACATATAAGTACACGGAACATCATTTACATCTATGCTGAGCTTAAATAAGTGAAACTTCCTAAATATACAGATAGCAATAAATAATCGACTATACTAACCCTAATACTAAAACGTCCTAAATTACAGATAACAATAAATAGTACACTATACTAACCTTAAATGCACATAAAACCTGTTTCAACCCTATAACCTATTCTAACCTAAGTGGAGTACAGTACAATAGTGCAAATTTGCAGATCAGTGACTAAGTCAATGACCATACAGGAGCCTGTTGGCGAGGTACAGTGAGGTACAGTAGTGCAATGTTACTGATAGCTCTTTGCAGTAACAAGGTAAAAAAAAAATGGCTCTGGTTGGCCACCCCTGCTGTAGAGCAATTGATGCCATTCACTATCCAAATGATTGGAGTGGATAGGCGCAAGGCAGTTTTCCCTACTTGCAGCGTGGATAGCCGGTCATATTCCCTAGTCTTCAGACAGGGACGTTGTTACTGACACATAATGATCACTACTAGTAAACTTGTTATATTAGCCAGTTTCAAGCTTATTTAAGTTTTTGCTGGGCATTTTTTCTGTTTGAGGAGGGGAATGTTTGAATCACAATTCCAGCTAAGATACTGCCAGTGACATCATTGGTAGATATAGGTTTGGACCATTTTTACACAGGATTGCCAAATTTCTTCATTTTGATGCAACTGTTTCAACTATGTGAGGCTGCAAAATAGCCTTTCCCTTACCTTACCATTACGTCTTGCAATAAGGGAAAGGACAACAGAACTTTCATTTCATTCTACACCTCACTGTTAGTATCTTAGTAAATGGGCAGCAACAAATGTATGCTTTTTAATCTATGCCATCTCCATAAATAATAAGTACACATAAATATGTAAAATAAATATACAGAAATATCAGTTGTAACATTTCTCTAAAAATCTACAACTGACTCAAGCACACCCCACAATTTCCTCAAAAATTGTACCCTCTGTAGTCATTATTAAATTTAAGCATCTTCTTCTGTCATTGGAGTCTATGGTAGCCCCAAGAACCATATGGTCAATTGTTGTGAAATTTGGCACACTCTTTGGGGACTGTCCCCTCATCCTTTTCACCAAGTTTCATGTCTCCCATTGGAGCACAACAATGTCCCTGGATCAACACAAGTTCAAGGCACACTAAAGCGTCAATTTATATAGATTTCCCGCAATTTTCGGTTTAATCAAAAAGCGTAGACATTTTTCACAGGTCACACATTTTGTCCAATCTTCCCCAAATTGTGCACACATGATCTTCAGACCAAGCCTCACAGAATGTATTGGATGGATTAGATTTTCGTAGCTGTTTGTCAGTTGCAGCCAATCAAAACCTGCAAAAAAACAGCTAAAAAGAAATTGAGGTCATATCTCTATAAATCTTAACTGCATTGACACCAAATTTGGTATAGGGACTGGAACCCCTGTTATAAAGGAGTCCAAGATAGGTTGTGTTAATTAACCTCTAGGGGCTGCAATAAGCAAAACGAGTTTTGGCCAATAACTGTTGATTTGTTTGCCTTCATAAGGTGATTTCTTTGTCCCGTGATATCTTGGGAGAACCCATGTCTGACACATGTTACGTTACCAGCCGGATTGATGCGTCCAAATTGATGCGGCCACCATTCTCAGCAAATTTGGATGGATTCACACCAAACTTGCCATATGTTCTCTGAACATTGTTTTGAGGATGTGTAAAAGTTTTTTTAGGGCGTTTGACCTGCTTGGCCCCTTCATTTCTTTCAACTTAGAGAATGTTATGGATATAATGCAAGTTTGTCACACTTAGATAGTTAATACCCCAGTATGTCAGCCCTCGGGGACCCCCGAAAGGGCAGTGACCTGCATGTTAAAAAGCTCTCACAACAACCACCAAAAAATATATATTTTTGGAGCATCTTCACTGCACGTCCTTGGATCCTGAGCCATACACCTGCCAAATTTCAACTTAAGACAGTGCCCGATTTGTGAGATAATCGAGACACACACACAGATTCCTGCTTTCATAACGTTTTGCTCATGCTAATGTTTCCATCCTTACAGGCAAAATACTTGTTGCACTTGGGGCAAATGAGCATTATCAGTATAGACTAGTGCAGTATAAAGACATTTTCTATCGTTTTAGTTCTCTCCACAATCATCGTCTCTGCGTGTTTGTGCTGCGCAGCATGGTGTTGCTGCAGCAGGCTCCGAGAAGTCTCTGTTCTAGATGGGAATAGCAAAAATGCATCAGAGAAGAATGTGTTAACCTCTTCTGAAACCTTGGCTCGCCGGCAAGCCAGAAATGCTGTGCCCCCCTCCCTCAGTGAGAACGCACACAATTGAAAAAATATTTTTTTTAGACTGCTACACATATGATACCTCGTTGGAAAGCTACGATTCTTGTGCTTCCATTGAAATAAACCAATTCAAGCTCAACATGCAACAGAAAGTAGCGTCAACGTCTTTGTCCGGTGACCGTTCCTTCAACAATGCCAGAGAAAAAAGTTTTACTTACCTACAATTACTTAGGAATGTTTCAGGTATGCACACAACTCATCAAAACCTCATCTGCTTACATTCCCTTGGGTCCAAAGTATCAAACCATGTCGAGTAGTTGTCCAAACAATGAATTATATCCACACAGAGCCACGATCTTACTAACGCTCATAGGAAGAGATCTGGGTCGAGTTCAAAGGCGGGGATAATCTTAAAATGGCCGCTACACTCACTGCTTTCGATTGACTCCAGTTTTGACCAATAGGAGCTTCCATGCCCCGCTGACAGCCCTCTAAAGCCAACCAGGTCTGTGTCCCGCCCCCCCCTGCCCCCACCCCCCCCGCCCCCTCTACACATTTTTTTCTAACTGGCTTCAACTGGCTCTGAAATTAGCTAGTTATCCTTGTAACTTAGTGCTAGCTGTAAATGGCGATACCCCATATGCCAGGTTTTGTGGAGCCTTCAAAATAAAAGTCGATTGCGCAATATGTCAGTGTTCTTTGTGTGCCAATCCTGGGAATCAGATAAAGCACTCCAATGTGTTCATGCTTCAGTTTTTGTGTTTCAGTAATACTAATGAGGGATTTAGCTGTTATATATGATAGTTCTAAGTACCACCTTTCATTAGAGATAGCAATTATACCTTTTTATCCTAAGAATTTGACCTCGGTGAGAAGGGTCATTCTGGAGTCTCCAAAAGGCCCTTTTAGAAAACGCCTGGATGTACTCTTATAAAAACATGTGTCAAATATGAATATATTGTGGTATTATGTTTGACTTTTGATCTGAATTGGGTAAGGCTTCAACCTGTGGTCCAATTCTGTCTTCCAGCTAATACCTACCACCTCCAGTCGCATTTTCAGTAATTTGGATAGTTTTCTATGATATTATTCAAAATCAAGTGAATTGACTACAACCACAAAAAGGAACAACCTGAGGGACTGAAGCCCAAGGAGAACAGAAGTATTTTGGGCTGCTCTCCCAGACTGACCACAGTAGTTATATTATTGTTTTTATAGATTTGCTTTGTATTCCCGCAAAGATTGCGGCTTGTGTTTGACTTGCACTATTGCTTATGTGTTACATTTTATCAATTTTGTTGAGTTATTGTATTTTGTTATTCTGTAGTTTGTATTATTATTATTATAATTTTACTTTATTTTAGTTTTAAATTTTATTTTAATTGAGAAACCACAAAGACTGTGCACGTGTTTTGTTATATGGTTGGAAACTGCAAGTGCAGCTCGGATCTAAGACAGATTCTAGAGACCGCAGATAGAGTGCGGCTTGTCTGGGTTGTTGTGTGTGGAAACTGCAAGTGGCAGCTCGGATCTAAGACGGATTCGAGAGACCGCAGATATAGTGTGGCTTGTCTGGGTTGTTATATGTTTAGAAACTGCACGAGGCAGCTCGGATCCAAGACGGTTTAGAGAGACCGCAGATAGAGTGCAGCTTGTCTGGTTTGTTATATGTTTGGAAACTGCACGAGGCAGCTCGGATCCAAGACGGATTCGAGAGACCGCAGATAGAGTGCGGCTTGTCTGGGTTGTTATGTGTGTGGAAACTGCAAGTGGCAGCTCGGATCTAAGACGGATTCGAGAGACCGCAGATAGAGTGCGGCTAGTCTGGTTTGTTATATGTTTTAGATCTATTACTTTTATCACTTTTATTATTGTTTTTGTTGATTTTATGTAAAGCACCTTGAGCTGCAATTCCTGTATGAAATGTGCTATATAAATAAAGTCTTACTTACTTACTTACTTACTCCAGGCCTCTTCAGGCCTGTGTTTTCAAAACAAAATCTAGGCGGAAATAGAAACGTTCACTTTCCTTGTGTTCAAGCTTCTATATCTCAACACCAGTAGGACTGACGGGTCCTGACAACAAGGAACATAACTTCAGTGTCAGCTTTCAAAAGAGTCAATTTACATGCATCTACTCCAAATGGTTCAAGAACAGCAGTCAATTTACTGTGGGTATGCTGTTTAGGCGTTTTTAGGCACATTTAACAGGTTTCAGAAGAGGTTAATGTTGAAACGGAATTGGTGAGATAAAATTCGAAAGTTAACGTTTATGTGGCAATAGTAAATAGAACATTTATTTTCTTGATTTCTCCAGTAGCGAAAGCAGAACCATTAACGTTGTAGCTCATTGATACTATAGCCCGGGGGTACTCAATAAGCGGACTCCGGTCCGGATCCTGACCCAGGCGCAATACAATTTGGACCAAAGTCAAAATCAACATTCTAATTTAGTCATGATCTAAGCAATCATGACTTAATTGGTGCGTGATTTTGCACTGTAGCCTATATATTTCTTTCCTACTGGATGTGGTTTCTATCTTCCTTGTCCAATCCAAAGGTCCAATCAGGAGCTGTAATAACTGTAATCATCATGACAACTCACTCAACGTTGGCCGCAAACTCTGTGGGTCACGCAGGTTGTGTGCGTCATTCACCACAACGCAGGCTAATCGATTTGGTAACAGTACCTGTTTCTTAGCGAATATCATGGCGTGACAAAACCCGACAAAAAGCGAAATATTGATTCAGAAAATCAAAAATTTCAGACAGAGTGGGCTGACTAGTATACATTTGTGCTGCCAGTGGGGAGCACAAAACCGATGTGTTTAATCTGCAATGAGACGGTTGCTCTTGTCAAAAGTGGTAACGTGAAACGTCACTATGACACAAAGCATAGACACTTTGAACAAAATTACCCCCAGAACTCTGAGGTAAGGGCCAGAAAAATAAACCATCACTGTTCCGGACCCTGGACTGAATGGAAATTTGGTGAGTGGAACTTTTGGGTTTCTAATTGAGTACCCCTGGTATAGCCTAATAATTTTGCTCTGAGGGCTGTTTCATACCATATTTTGGTACCTATCCATTGTTATCCCGCTACAGCAGTGGTGTGCAATCAATTCAACCCAGTCTCGTGATACGTATTGAATCGTGAGCTGAGTGTATTGTTAAACCCCTATTTGAAAGTCACATTTAATGTTTTGAATGTATATGTAACTCAATACTTTTCAATTTTACAGCAGAAGTACAAGCCTGAACTCAATATTTTAATACAAGCATTAACTTAAATGCAAACCACCACATAACTGTAATTGACTGATTGACGGTAATCCTTGACCCAACTAATGCTAAACTTATTACCGTGTTTGATGTTTTTTACTGGGATTAGGACTATCTGTCCAGGTACATGTCGACCCCAAGATCAGTTGCTTATAGAATGACCAACACCCTCATTTTCAAGGATACCACAGCTTGCAGTTTGTGACTTGTACTTTTTTTAAATTTTGTTCATAGATATAGACAAGGTGATGATAAACCTCAAGACTGAAGAGTTTGTCCTTGATGGCCCCCCTCTTCAGTCTCTACAGCAGCTCATACAATGGGTGGGAGACTTTGTCCTATACTTGATGGCCAACCTACCCAATCAGGTAAGGGGATGGCTTTGTTCTGTTGGTGTATTTACTGGTTATGTTTGCCATGGGCAGAACCTGGGATACTGGATTGTTTTTTTAAGAGCAATGCTTCACGTCCTTGGCGCCTGAGCCATACACCTGCCGCATTTCAGCTTCATATAGTGCATCGGTTTACAAACTGGGTTAACTCTCTGCAAACTCTCTTCAGGGGGAACGCGAGAAAAAAAACGGCGCACAATGCATTGTATTTACTATAATCTGGCGATCTAATAAATGTTTAATCTCTCTTTTCTATGAACTTCAGATTGGTTGATGATGATGATTTACTTTATTGATCCCCAATGGGGAAACTGGTTTGCCACCATAGTCTGTACAACATACAAACAGGAATACAGTAACAACATAAAACAAGCATAGTCACTTGTTAGTCAGGGGAGTGTGGTCCACTACCACAGTAAAAATAGAAGGTTAAAACAGGGAATACATAACAATATAACAATACTATGATGTGCAAATGAGCAATGTGCAGTAATACAATCAAATCAATTGATGATTGTTTCAAGTGCGTGCTGATTAGGGCTGAATGATTAATTGCATTTGTGGTTATATCGCGATGTGACAAAACGAGATTTTGTAATCGCAAACGCTGCGATTTTACTTTGGTGCACGTTACACTTTACCTTGACCAGTACGATGGCCTCTGGCTCGACAGAACCTGACACTACAGACACTTTTGCCAATTTTGCCTTTTAAAAAAGATGCTGCGCAGTGTCAAGTATGGTGCAAAACCTGCCTAGCTAACGTTGCTACCTCACGGGGCAACACCACCAACCTAATTCGGCCCTAAAAAAACACCACATGTACGATGCATAGCTAAAATGCTAACAACAGTGTGTCAAATAAGCCAAATAAAACCCGACAGGATCACTGATCGAAATGTTTCAAAGCCTAACTCCATATTCATGTTAAAAATTATTCAAGCATAGCAGCGTTCATCACAAAAGATGATGCCCCTCGGTGATACACATACAGTAGGATCACTATGGCTGTCATTGCCATTATGTTTCTGTTAGATTACTGACTGGATCAGAAATGTTCAGAAAGTGTTTCTTTTTCTTTGAAGATTTAAGATTTTGATGCGTGTGTTCTAAATATTTCCGACGGCTCCCACAGCACAAGTTTTTTTTCCAAAATTGTAGAGCTATCTAGCTTTAGTTAAGAAAGTGCAACGCACATGCTATTAGCCTACGTTTAGCTTTGATTCACCAAAATATTTTCGAAGAGGTACAGGCGGGTATGTTTTCCTTCCTTTGTGTGTTATGTTGCTGACTGGAGATGAGTAGTATATATCTATATTTATTGATAATAAATCATATAATAATCACATATTAAATCGCAATTGCAATATTAGTCAAAATAATCTAAATTAATATGCTTAATTTCTGAAATCATTCAGTTCTAGTGCTGACTACCAATATTCAGTGCACGCATGGCTAATTCACATATTCAATTAGCCCTGTTTTTAACAGAAGCCATATTTAAATATGTTACGGAACGACTGGGCAGGCCGACTTGGTGGAGGTCTAATCCCTCCTCCTGTGTGTTTGCACCAGCCAATTGTGAAGTCTTATTTTTGGAATTACCTGATTATTGGTTCTTTTCAAAATACACAACACATTAACTTCTTCTGAAACCTGTTAAATGTGCCTAAAAACGCCTAAACAGCATAACCAAAGTAAATTGACTGCTGTTCTTGAACCATTTGGAGTAGATGCATGTAAATGGACTCTTTTGAAAGCTGACACTCTGAAGTTATGTTCCTTGTTGTCAGGACCCCTATCAGTCCTACTGGTGTTGAGAAATAGAAGCTTGAACACAAGGAAAGTGAAAGTTTGTTTTGAAAACACAGGCCTGAAGAGGCCTAGAGGTGGTAGGTATTAGCTGGAAGACAGAATTGGACCACAGGTTGAAGCCTTACCCAATTCAGATCAAAAGTCAAACATAATACCACAATATATTCATATTTGACACATGTTTTTATAAGAGTACATCCAGGCGTTTTCTAAAAGGGCCTTTTGTAGACTCCAGAATGACCCTTCTCACCAAGGTCAAATTCTTAGGATAAAAAGGTATAATTGCTATCTCTAATGAAAGGTGGTACTTAAAACTATCATATATAACAGCTAAATCCCTCATTAGTATTACTGAAACACAAAAACTGAAGCAAGAACACATTGGAGTGCTTTATCTGATTCCCAGGATTGGCAAACAAAGAACACTGACATATTGCGCAATCGACTTTTATTTTGAAGGCTCCACAAAACCTGGCATATGGGGTATCGCCTAGCGCCAAGCTACAAGGATAACTAGCTCATTTCAGAGCCAGTCGAAGCCAGTTAGAAAAATGTGTGTAGAGGGGGCGGGGGGGGGGGGGGGGGGGGCAGGGGGGGGGGGCGGGACGCACAGACCTGGTTTGCTTTAGAGGGCTGTCACCGGGGCATGGAAGCTCCTATTGGTTCATAGAGGGTGTCGATCGAAAGCTCTGAGTGTAGCGGCTATTTTAAGATTATCCACGGGTTTGTACTCCACCCACATCATGTCCTATGAGCGATTGTTTGTGGAAGACTGAAAAAATATATATTGGCAAAGGAAGAATGAAGCAACAAGATTGTGGCTATGTGTGGATATAATTCACTGTTTGGACAATTACTCGACATGGTTAGACTTTGGACCTTTGGGAATTACGCAGAAGAGATTTTTATGGGTTGTGTGCATACCTGGAACATTCCGAAGTAAAGGTAGGTAAGTCAAACTTTTTTCTCTGGCATTGTTGAAGGAAATGTTACCGGACAAAGACGTTGACGGTACTTACTGTTGCGAGTTGAGCCTGAATTGGTTTATTTCAATGGAAGCACAAGAATCATAGCTTTCCAATGATGTATCATTTGTGTAGCCGTCAAAAAAATTTTGGGGGGGAAGTGAGTGGGTTCTTACTGAGGGAGGGGGGCGCAGCGTTTCTGGCTCGCCGGCGAGCCAAGGATCCAGAACAGGTTAAACACCTTAAAAGCCGTAGTTTTGCCTTGCAGACTAATTTAAAGATGTTTTTTACAAGCCACTACGCACTGTATGCCTGATGTGAATGCAGTTCAAATAGTTAGTTTTTTTTTTGTTGTTATAGCATTATAGTATTATAACATTATTATACCATATATATATATACTAGAGTTGTCAAACGATTACAATATTTAATCGCGATTATTCGCATTAATGTCATAGTACTGTGTACAGTGTCATAACTCGTGATTATTCGCAATTAATCGCAATTCACATTTTTATCTATTCTAAATGTCCCTTGATTTCTTTTTCATCCATTATTTTTTCAAATTTTAATGCTCTTATCAACATGGAAAAGTGGTTCGGATTCCTTCGTGCAAATGTTTTTTTTTAATTGAAAACAACATTGCAATCGCCTGGCTTTGACGAGCGGGCGGAGAATTCGCAGCTCTGTGCTTGGCCATCAAAATTGTATTTTAGACTCCACCACGTGCCGCGATGATAGCGCAGTTCACAACGACAGAACACACTGATCACTTTCGTCTTGTCAATGGAATCATTTGGCAACCTTTTAAAAGTAAACTTTCCATTCAGAATCTTATTGGCATCCATTTTGGCGTCTGGCGCTGGCAATCAACTCAAAACGTAACGTTAGCCTACTACCAGAGAATGTCTAATATCCGTAAACGGGCTCAAACAGCGGTCTGTTATTCATAGCAACGGTCTGTTATCAGAAAATAACAGACCGCAGAACGTTGGGAAGAAGCCCCATTCAAGTGAATGGAGCTTTCTACAGCGTTAAGAACAGCCGTGTAATAATACTCTTTAGCCGGCTCGCAAGCCCAAATAAGTGTGTGTGGCGTGCCTGTTGTTTTGTTTCCGGTCTAGCTAGATCCGGTGCGGTATTGTAGTTTTTCTAACGTCAGTGGTTGTTGCAACAGAATGTGAAAAAAACTACAAAGTTTGCTAGGTCAAAAAGAGCGTTAATCGCGTGATAAAAAAAATTACGCCGTTAATTTGGGTTTGCGTTAACGCCGTTAATAACGCATTTAACTGACAGCACTAATATATACATACAACCCCAATTCCCAAAAAGTTGGGACGGTGTGTAAAATAAAATAAAAAATAGAAAACAATGATTTACAAATCTCTTAAATCAATTTTGTCACAATAGAACATATAAAACATGTCAAATGTTTAAACTGATGAAATGTACAATTTTGAAGGTCACATGACATGAAAACTTCACTTTATGAGGTTATTTAACATTAATTTGAGTTCCCCTAGCCTGCCTTTGGTCCCCCAGTGGCTAGAATTTTCGATAGGTGTAAACCAAGCCCTGGGTGTTCTTCTCCGCCTTTGAGAAAATGAAGGCTCAAACGCTCTGTTTGGAAAATCTGCTCCTTGTGATGTCACAAGGAGCCTCTGCACAAACAGTATCTTAATTTTATTTTCGCTGGAAATGCGCCGACACAACCTCTCAAAGTTTTACATGTCTGCGCCAAACATTTCAGCCACCACTGTTTCCTTAACTTGAGCCAATACAGAGTTGGCCTTGCTGACCGTCTGAAATTAAATTCTGGATCAGTACTCCTTGGTCCAGCTACAAACCTCGGACAAGTAAGTCAACTAACGCTATATCATTTTGTCATTAGTGCCTATAGAATGGTCAGCTTGCACATCTGGAAAGGTAACATCAATGCTGAAAGGTATATACAGGCAACATTTGCTTGCATCCAGGCGACATCTTTTTTAGGGAAGGCCTTGCATATTTTAGGAAGACACTGTTAAACCACATCCTGCATCTGTTACAACTGCATGGCTTCGTTAATAGAAGAGTCCGGGTGCTGAACTGGCCTGCCTGCAGTTCAGAAATGTCACCAGTTAAAAACATTTGGTGAATCACGAAACGAAAAATATTACAAAGACCCAGGATGGTTTAAGCAGCAATAAACCTGTATCAGACATAAAAGGGACAACATTCCTCTCCCAGCAACTGGTCTCCTCAGTTCCCAGACAGATACAGACGGTGGTTAAAGAAGAGGGGATGCTACACAGTGGTGAACATAGTCTTGTCCCAACTTTTTTGAGACGTGTTGCTGCCATCACAGGGCTCTAGAGTGCGACCAAAATTTGAACGGGTGCGACTAAAAATGTTCCTAGGTCGCACCGGTGCACCTAACCTCCTCGCATCCGCTGCCTTTCCAGGAACGAAGCGTTTGTTTCTTCTTTGACGGAACTCACACTCATGGTTGGATCACATTGTGGTCTAAACTAATCAGAGACAGAGATGGGGCGGGTCTTTGCGTTTGATTGGCTGTGGTCCAGATATTCCTGTGTACACTGCTCCGTGCAGTGTGATTGAAATTACGACCTGAGCAGCAGAGAATCAGTTATGGCAGACCTGGACATTGTATGGCCCGCGGGCCACAACCGGCCCACAGGCTGTCCCAATCCGGCCCACATAAGGTAAATAAAAAATAAAAAATAAATAAATGTGTTGAGAGCTTGTAAATATGTAGTCCTGAAAGACTAGTGATCAGGCGATTTGCATATGTACGCTTGAGCAACCTCACCGACAGGAGAGTTAGCTGTTGGTTAGCCCTCGAAAATGAAAAACGAAAGGTTGATACAGAATGTAGAGATTTTACCAAGACATGGACTTCTAAGTATCTGTTTACTGAGGTCAAAGTCAAAGCTGTGTCCTTAGTTCACTAAGGTTGCTGTGTTGAAGGATTATAATTTGAATCGGGACTAAAGAAAATAATTAACGGGGACATAATAAGAACTTGACTGATTCAGTGGGGGCGGGCTGATGGTTTGCTAGTTGAATTGCAGACCCGGATCATCACCTGTCAGCTGTCCTTCGCATATCCACCTCAGACATTCAGCCAGATTTCGATGCACTTCTTCAAACCCACTGGATTCCTCTCACAGAACAAAATTAACTGAAAAAAAGTATTGCTTTTTGTATGAAGTTGATCAATTGCATATCTTTAACATACTGCAAAACAACTTTTCAGTGTTTGTGAAGATTAACTATTTACAAATAAAATGAAACACTGATGTAAGGATTATTAAAATTTTTGTTATACTTTACTGCTTTTTACAATGGGGGAAAATGAATAGTGAGCAGAATTAAATTCAAGTTATTGTTGATGCGGCCCTCCAACACATTTCAAGTTTCTCATGTGGCACCTTGTCAAAATTAATTGTCCACCCCTGAGTTATGGAGCTGGGCCATGGAGCTAACCCATGGAACTAGGATTTTGATGGTAGGGAAGAGTGTGGCAAGCTGGTTTAGCCAAGGCCAAAGGGCAAGAAAGCCAAATTACAGGTGTTGGCCATCTGAAGGGCATGCTACAGCAAGGGGGGGACCCGCTATAAGACTTTGAGCCATGAAATGTTAGGTCAGTAGCACTTTCTATTTTGAAATGTTTTATTTTGCTTGCAATGTTTTAGTTTGGCAGCTCAGTGAAGCACTTAAGATTTTTATTTTAATTGTGCTTCAAATAAAACCAATACTTACCTACACCTTATTCTTGTTTAAGATCATTTACATAATATATATATATGAATGTATATGGAGCGTAAAAATAAAAGGTGACCTTGAAATTGTGGCGACGCAAGGAAAAATGTGGGTGCACTTAAATGTTGTGCTGGTGCACCTACATAAAAAAGTTAGGCGCACCAGTGCAACCAAGGGAAAAAGCCCTGCATCAAATGTAAAATTACTGTGCAGGACTGTACCTGTAGAAGAACAATCAACAGTAAAATATTTCACAGCGAGTATAAGACTTAACTTTGTTATAACTAACCTACAAGAGCAACAAGTCACTCAATAAGAGTCATTGGGATCCTGGAGGAAACTAACATCAGGTCTAGCCAAGCATTCCTAAGTGCCGTTGTACTCCCGGAACAAGTGCGTCTTGAGCCTTTTCTTGAAGGTGGGGAGACAGTCAGTGTCCCTGATGGAGGTGGGGAGCTTGTGGGGCTAGGCAGGAGAAGAGCTTATGTTGGGACTGTGCCGTCTTGAGCGGTGGGACCACAAGGCGGTTGTCTGAAGAAGACCGTAGGTGACGGGTGGGAGTGTAAGGTTGCAGGAGAGACTTGATGTAGTCGGGTGCAGTCCCGTTCACTGCTCGGAAGGTCAGTACCAGGGTCTTCAATCTGATACGGGCGTTGATGGGTAGCCAGTGGAGAGAGATGAGGAGCGGGGTAACATGGGAGCGTCTGGGTAGATTGTAGACCAGGCGGGCCGCTGCAGTAGTCCAACTTGGAGAGGACCAGTGCTTGGACTAGCAGCTGGGTGGAGTGCTCAGACAGGTATCTCCTGATCTTCCGGATGTTGTAGAGGGTGAATCTACAAGACCGGGAGACTGCGGCAATGTGGGCCGTGAGGGAGAGCTTGTCATCCATGGTAACCCCAAGGTTCCTGGCAGAGGATGAAAGGGCTCACCGTCGCAGATCCCAGGGTGATTGACAGATCGTGGGAGATGGAGGGTTTAGCCGGGATGATGAGAAGTTCTGTTTTGGCGAGGTTCAGCTGGAGGTGGTTCTCGATCATCCAGGCAGAGATGTCTGTGAGGCAGGCCTCAATCCTAGCTGAGATCCCCGGATCAGTCGGGGGGAACGACAGGTACAGCTGCGTGTCGTCAGCGTAGCAGTGGTAGGAGAAGCCATGGGAGGTTATGATTGGTCCAAGTGAGGTGGTGTACAGAGAGAAGAGGAGCGGGTCCAAGGACGGAGCCCTGTGGGACACCAGTGGAGAGCTGGCAAAGGCCTGACAGTTTGCCTCCCCAGGAGAGGTAGGATCTTCCCGACAGGTAGGATGAGATCCACTGAAGTGCAGTGCCAGTGATGCCCATCTCAGAAAGTCTGGAGAGCAGGATCTGGTGGTTAACCGTGTCAAACGCTGCAGAAAGGTCCAGCAGAATGATGACGGATGACCTGGAAGCCGCTCTGGCAGACTGGAGGGCAGTGGCTGAAAGAAGGGCAGTCTCTGTGGAGTGGCCAGTCTTGAAGCCCGATTGGTTGGGGTCAAGCAGGTTGTTCTGAGAGAGAAAGTAAGACAGTTGGTTAGATACAGCACGTTCAATTGTTTTAGAAAAGAAGGGTAACAGTGATACCGGTCTGGAGTTCTGGAGGACGGCAGGGTTAAGGGAGGGTTTTTTGAGTAGAGGGGTAACTCTGGCCTGTTTGAAGGCAGAGGGCAAGGTGCCAGAGGTAAGAGAGGAGTTTAGAACATGGAGCAGAAAAGTTATGATAGAGGGGGAGATGGTTTGAAAGAGAGGGGAGGGGACAGGATCAAGGGGACACGAGGTGGGGCGATGAGAGAGATTGAGGTCAGAGAGCTCTGCCTCGGACAGGGGAGAGAAAGAGTTTAGACATTTAGTTGGGTCAGTCATGGAGGGTGAGGGGGTAGGAAAGGTGGGTTTAGAGAACCGACTGCTAATGTCGGCGACTTTTCTCTCAAAGAAGGAGGAGAAGTCGTCTGCTGTCAGGGTGGAGGGAGGGGGTGGGGGAGGTGGGTTAAGAAGGGTGGAGAAGGTAGAGAAAGGTTTGTGGGGGTTTGAAGCAGAGTAAATGTTGTTAAGAAAGTAGAGGGTTTTAGCACCAGTTATATGAGAAGAGAAGGATTTAAGGAGGGAGTGATACTTATCAAGGTCCAGACCGTCTTTGGACTTGCGCCATCTCCTCTCAGCTGCTCATAGGGTGGACCGTTCTTCACGAATAACATCCGTAAGCCACGGGCAGGAGGGAGAACATCGTGCAGGCTTTGTTGACAGGGGACAGAGAGAGTCAAGTGATGCAGTTAAAGTGGTTAACAAAGTGTTGGTGGCAGTGTTAGTGGGGTGGGACGAGAACTCGTCAATGGGAGGGAGGGAGGATGTTAAAATAGAGGAGAAATGGGAGGGGGATAGGGAGCGGAGGTTGCGCCGGAAAGTTACGAGGGGAGGGGAGGTAGGAGGGAAGGGGAGGTAGGAGGGGTTGGAGGGAGAGAGACAGAGAATTGGATAAAGTAGTGATCAGAAATGTGCAGTGGGGTTACAGAGGTTAAGTCAGTGATACAGTTACGTGTCAGGACGAGGTCTAGCTCTTTGCCTGCCTTGTGGGTCGCCGGTGTGCTCAGCAGCGTCAGGTCGAAGGAGGTCAGGAGAGACAAGAAGTCGACAGCCTGCGTTCCTTGGAGGTGGATGTTGAAGTCCCCGAGGACTATCAGGGGGGTTCCATCATCCGGGAGGACGCTGAGGAGCATGTCCAGCTCCTCCACAAAGTCGGCTAGCGGTCCTGGTGGGCGATAAAGAACAATTAAGCACAGTGTTTCCCACACATAGACTAATTTGTGGCGGTGCGCCACAGAATCAACACCGGCCGCCACACATTGCGTTTCGTGAAACATTTCTTTATCGCTATTTAGGTTAAAACACGCAGCGTATTCGTTCAGCTGCATTTCCTTTCCCCTCCCTCCGTCTCTCTGTCACTCCTATGCACAGTCACAACGTCAGCACACGTTAGCAACAATGCATACATTTGCCGTTCTAGTAAGACTGAAAGCTATATCAGCGAGCTTTCAGCATTAGTGCCGTAGCTAAAAGTCAAGGAAAGTTGAGGCTACTTTTCGCTAGGTACCTTACTCGAAGGTTCCCCTTCGTTCTTTTGGTGAGAAGTCTCAGGAGCTAGCTACTTACCCGGCGTCCTGGAGCCGACCAGTTAAATAGTTGTTTAGCACTAGCGTGGCTACATGCATAATGCAGAAATGATATATTAGTTGTTGTTAATTTTGTGAAGGTGTGAATAATCTATAATCTATATTAATATTTAATGTAACAAATTATTAACAAATTAACTGTGTAACGAATTATTAACGAAGGAATTATTACGACTCCCCCCCCTAACCCCCCCCCCCCCCCCCCCCGCCACAACTAGATTTCTAATCTGTGGGAAACACTGAAGCATGCTTTGATAGGATCAGTTAGCATCACATAATGGTGTTCAAACGATTTGGCAGTAACAGAGAGTGGTGTGGATGTGTATTTAATATGTGGGGAAAGAAGTAAACCTGTCCCACCACCCCGCCCAGTTGAGCAGGGTGAGTGAGTGAAGGAGTGGTTGACGGAGAGAGCAGCTGGAGTTGCAGTGTTCTCTGGGCGGATCCATGTCTCTGTCAGCGCAAGGGCATGAAGAGAAGCATGGGATGCAAACGCCGGGATGAAGTCTGCCTTGTTCACAGCAGACTGGCAGTTCCAGAGCCCTAAAGAAAGAGGGAGGTTAGGTGGGGAAGATCTGGATAGGTAGTGAAGGTTAGAAGTTGACCGAATATACTTTGTGACATGTCTACGGGTAGTGTAATGAACAGGAATGCTAAAGAAACACATGCTAGCTATGAATACGTTCAAGGTAGAATATAATTTAATTATGAATATGAATAGGTTGATACTTATCAGAAGAGGTGATCCGGCCCCCATCAGCCTTCCTCGGTGGACTCCGCAGGTAGACTCCTTTGTCTTTGTTCGACTGAGTCTTCGTGCGATGAGGCTGGCAGACGAGGCTGCCTCTGTAGTGCTAACCACCTTAAATATGCTAATGCGCAGATACAACGCCCCCAATTACCGTCAAACAAAAGAATACCCTGAGTACCCTGAAAACGAAAATGACTCACTGGCTTGCTCCTCCTTGACCAGTTTGAACTGGTTATCTAACTGCTGACCCTTCCGCTCTGCCCAAGAGACGAACTTTTAGCGATCCTTTAGACGATCCTTTTAGTGTTCCCTTAGCCTGGCTGCCAGTCCAATTTATCCCCGCCCACAAAGAAATTTGGTCGGGAAGTTGGGTCTGGGGGGGCACTTTTGGGAAAAAACTATGTCCGAACAGGATCTGTTCGGACCAATGAAATTGTCAGGGCGGACTTTATACGATGATGGACAGATGATCAACAGTAACGTAATCAACAACGTCACCAAAGAGCGCTTGGGATGAATTTGTTTTCAACAAACAACATATTACGTTGCTCTGATTGGTTGTAGGTCTATCCAATTGAGCGAAGAGGCATTTGTTTTACGAGTTCGGTTGAAACACGGCCCATAGTCACAGCCCAACGGAGAGTTATCAGACTCATATTCTGACTAGAATTATGAGTATGACAACATCAGGCTAGTGTTCCCTGTCATTTTGATTAAATCTTCCAATTTGGAGTAAGCTTAGAGCAAGCTCTTGCTCTGTTTGGCTCTGTTGCGGAAAACACAGGGCGCTCTTTTTGGCCATGGTCAACAGTCATAGACTTATGTGAGCAGCCAATAGCAGCATTGCTGATCAAGGTTTCTACTATCGATACGTACCCCCTTTTAGACCAACGCATAATTCAATCCAGCTATACTAATCATAAACAACAAGGGTGTTGGAAGACCAAATTAGCCAGATCATGATTAGCACAATGATGTCATCTTGGATGTGTCATTTGATCTTGGATGTAATAAGCGATGTACGGAAAACGGGCCCTTGGTTCGCTATGTAGTAGGGTTTGCACGTTTCATTTAGCAGACAGTCTTATCCAGAACGACTTACAGTAAGTACCGGGACATTCCCCCGAGGCAAATAGGGTGAAGTGCCTTGCCCAGGGACACAGCCCGATTCCTTAACCGCTCAGCCATTTGACCCCCTCGTTGAATAATAGAAATACTTCATCCATAATCTAGTATTGTTGACGGGACACCACCTCAATATTGGGGCTAGGACACAGAGGAAACCTTGGTTAAATACAGTCCTGCTCACCATTATTGGCACCCATGAAGTTTATGTACATATTGTGGAATGTCTACTGAAGAAAAGACATAAAAAGGAACAATTGATCTTCGCGAAAGAGAACCTGGACAAACCTCAAGCCTTCTTGGACAATGTTTTATGGACAGATGAAACAAAAGTGGAGCTTTTTGGTAATGCACACAAACAGTATGTTTACAGATGGCGCAATGAAGCCTTTAAGGAAAAGAAACCATACCAACAGTCAAGTATGGTGGAGGATCCATAATGCTGTGGGGCTGCTTTTCTGCATCTGGTACTGGAGGCCTTGACCGTATCACAGGCATCATGAAATCAGAAGATTATCAAGCAATTCTAGAGGAAAATGTCTTGCCCATTGTAAGGAAACTTGGTTTGAGGCAAAGATCATGGGTCCTCCATCAAGATAAAGACCCAAAGCACACCTCCAAAAGCACGCAGGAATGGTTGAAAAGGAAAAAATTCACTGTTTTAACCTTTCAGGTAATCCTGTTAAATGTGCCTAAAAATGCCTAAAAAGCATACCCAAAGTAAATTGAAAGCTGTAATTGAACCATTTGGAGGTCATGCATCTAAATGGTCTCTTTTGAAAGCTGGCACTCTGAAGTTATGTTCCTTGTTGTCAGGACCCCTGTCAGTCCTACTGGTGTTGAGTAATAGAAGCTTGAACACCAGGAAAGTGAAAGTTTCTATTTCCGCCTAGATTTTGTTTTGAAAACACAGACCTGAAGAGGCCTAGAGGTGGTAAGTATTAGCTGAAGGGCAGAATTGGACCACAGCTTGAAGCCTTATCAAATTCAAATCAAAAGTCAAACATAATACCACAATATATTCATATTTGACACGTTTTGTATAAGAGTACATCCAGGTTTTTTCTAAAAGGGCCTTTTGGAGACTCCAGAATGACCCTTTGTAACCAAGGTCAAATTCTTAGGATAAAAAGGTATTCTTTTTCATAATTGTTATCTCTAATGAAAGGTGGTACTTACAACTATCATATATAATAGCTAAATCCCTCATTAGTATTACTGAAACACAAAAACTGAAGCATGAACACATTGGACTGCTTCATCTTATTCCCACGATTGGTGCACAAAGAACACTGATTCTGTCAACCAAATTGTGCAATAGACTTTTATTTTGAAGGTTCCACAGAAACCTGGCAAATGGGGTATCGCCATTTACAGCTAGCACTAAGCTTATTTCAGAGCCAGTCGAAGCCAGTTGGAAATAATCGTTTAAAACAAGTGTGGAGGGGGGCGGGGGGGGGGGGGGGCAGGACGCACAGACCTAGTTGGCTTTAGAGGGCTGTCAACGGGGCATGGAAGCCCGTCAATCGAAAGGGCAGAGTGTAACGGCCATTTTAAGACTACCACCACGTTTGTACTCGACCCACATCTCCTCCTATGAGCGATAGTGCGTGAGAGAATGAAATACAAATAATTGGCTAAGGAAGAATTGCGGTCCGACTACGATCCGATCGACACTCCGAGATAACTCGATCCGAGTCGGTTGATAATTTGGACATTGCATGCTTGTAAACGGTGAATTGGACTATGAACCGTACTCTGCGTCTTTTTTTGCATGCTTGAGATCCCGTCGCCCTCCCTCCCAGGTTGTGACCTGGAAGTTGAAAAAGACGATCAGTTGTCGCTGCCGGGAGCCGGCCCGGTAGAAACAAACAAACAACGTGAGACAATAGCGCCGTTTGTATTCGCAGTACTCCTATTGTCATCAGTGTTTCCCACAGATTAGAAAACTATTTGTGGCGGGAGGGGATTGTTTCATGTCAGACGGGGGGAGGGGTAAAAATAATTCCTTCGTTAATAATTAGTTACACAGAACTTTATTATATTAAATATTAATCCAAAATGATTCACACCTTCACAAAATAATTAACAAACAAATAATTTCTGCATATGCAGGTAGCAATGCTAGTGCTAAATAACTATTTAACTGGTCGGCTCCATGACGCCGGGTAAGTAGCTAGCTCCTGAGACTTCTCACCAAAAGAACAAAGGGGAACTTTCGATTAAGACATGTATCGTACTGGGATATGACATGCTTACGGCCAATGATTCGGTTTAATCACTGCCATTTATATTAGGATAATAGCAGTTGCCCCAAAAAATTATCCAAATAAAGCTAGATTCGAATTGATACCATTATGGAAACGTACTGAATGAGTCCTGATCTCAATCCAATTGAAAATCTATGGGGGGAGCTGAAATCTGCCATTGGAGAAAGGAACCCTGTAAATGTTCAAGAGCTTGAGCATATTGCAAAGGAAGTGTGGGAGAAAATACTAAACCCTAACCCTAATCCAAACAGTAGAAAAGAGAGGGGAGGAGAGTATCAGGCCTCATCTTGAATTTTGGGAATCTCGTGGTGAACTAACGATAGTCAGTTCACATGTAGTCAATCAAACATGCACAATGTAAATGTATTCATGCCAATGACACAGAATTGAGAAATATAGCTAGTTGCATTTACTTTGTCGGTGTGTTTGAAGCGGGTCAAACGGGTCACTGTAGTGAGATCACAAGTCTTTCTTCAAAGATTTATAATCCAATGGTCAGGTAATTCCTTTGTCTCAAACTTCCTGAGCAATGTTGTAGACACTAATCAAATTAATCCAGAGGAGAAGCGTCGGCGACCGTTTGTTGCTAGTTTTTATACTCCAGAGAAAAGGGGGAGTGTCTTGATGCAGGTAAAACAGTTCATTGGACATTTCTTGGCTTGGGTGTGTCTAAGTTAGGTCACCGATAAGTGTGAACTGGAATGCAACTTTACAATCGATCTTAGAAAGGTTACCTTGCATATACTTCAGAATCTATCTATACAACATTAATAAATGTTTTGTTAGTGGATTACAATAAAGTGGATATCAAAGTTGACTGATTTATGGTAACATGAAAGGAAGTTACATTAAAACATCAAATACATCACACAAAAAAGATTGAAGGGTAGAACACACTATGAATCCTTATCATCCCTTAAGTGTCCTTCAGCAGTGTAGTCCTTGAGAAATGTTTTGTACCATTTATTATTGGTCAATTCGGTTGTTCTGGCTTGCAGAATACAGGCACGGTTTGGCCATCTCTCTGCGCCCCCCCCTTGCGGGGCGAGAGATGTTAGGTCTGGCTTTGCTCCTCAAGTAAAAGCCTTTCAGACTCCTCTTGAAAAATAAGGGCATCATATGCAAAGTCAGTTCTCAAACTCAGCAGCCTACCGTGGAAGATCTGGGTTGATTAGTTTGGCATTGTGTTGACAATGCCAGGTGGACTCTACTACAGCAAAACAGCTTAGGAGTTCCAAACTAATACACTTCTCTCATTTTAGACATTCCTGGACCGTGCCCTGTCACCAAATAAAGAACAAATAACTGTTTTGACAGGATAACTGGATCTATCAGACCATTAAATGTTTATGAGACCATTTAAATTGCTCCTTCAATAGACCTACTGATTGCGAACTATAGTTTGAGGATCCACTATTTCGCCTTGCGCCTGGGACACACCCTAAGGCTTTTCACACTAGACACGCATTTCTCCATGCCGGTTACCAAGCCTTCTCTGAGCTTTTCTTTTTCACATGTGAAGCTGACATGGTACATAAACATGGCATAGGCTATATTTAGACAACTTGTTGCTCCAACAGCAGTCGCAACAGCATCCCAAAATAACATGGAAACATTTGGCTTTTTGTTGCTGTAGTCTTTGTAAAATACATGCTGTGGGGCTTACAACTACATGTAGGCCAAGGCTACTTCTCATATTCGTTGATTAACTTTGCGTCGTCAATCTTCCCAAATTTATCAGTTGGTTTGTGATGTAGCCTATGGGTTTTAGGGTTTCCTCTACATGAGTGTATGCCAGCGCGTCCATCTCGCTCTTAAACACAGTGTATAGAAACAACCGACTAATTCACCACGTTCCAAATTATTATGCAAATTAATCTTTCTCTGATTTTCCTAAATAGTCGATGCAAATGACAGTCAAGTCAAGTCAATTTTATTGATCCCACTAGGGGAAACTTTGCTTGTAGACAGGTATTAAAACACATTCAATTCATAATAAAATACTACATAAACAGCATACCTGACACCACACAAGACAACACACAATACATTACAATACAGTACAAGGATCACTTCTGGATCCTTGGCTCGCCGGCGAGCCAGAAACGCTGCGCCCCCCTCCCTCAGTGAGAACGCACTCAGTTCCCAAAATTATTTTATTAGACGGCTACACAAATGATACATCATTGGAAAGCTACGATTCTTGTGCGTCCATTGAAATAAAACAATTCAAGCTCAACTCGCAACAGTAAGTACCGTCAACGTCTTTGTCCGGTAACATTTCCTTCAACAATGCCAGAGAAAAAAGTTTTACTTACCTACCATTACTTCGGAATGTTCCAGGTATGCACACAACCCATCAAAACCTCTTCTGCGTAATTCCCAAAGGTCCAAAGTATCTAACCATGTCGAGTAATTGTCCAAACAGTGAATGATATCCACACATAGCCACGATCTTGTTGCTTCATTCTTCCTTTGCCAATTATAATTTTTTCAGTCTTCCACAAACAATCGATCATAAGACATGATGTGGGTTGAGTAGAAACCCGTGGATAATCTTAAAATGGCAGCTACACTCAGAGCTTTTGATCGACACCCTGTATGAACCAATAGGAGCTTCCATGCCCCGCTGACAGCCCTCTAAAGCCAACCAGGTCTGTGTGTCCCGCCCCCCCCCTGCCCCCACCCCCCCCGCCCCCTCTACACATTTTTTTCTAACTGGCTTTGACTGGCTCTGAAATGAGCTAGTTATCCTTGCAGCTTAGCGCTAGCTGTAAATGGCGATACCCCATATGCCAGGTTTTGCGGAGCCTTCAAAATAAAAGTCGATTGCGCAATATATCAGTGTTCTTTGTTTGCCAATCCTGGGAATCAGATAAAGCACTCCAATGTGTTCATGCTTCAGTTTTTGTGTTTCAGTAATACTAATGAGGGATTTAGCTGTTATATATGATAGTTCTAAGTACCACCTTTCATTAGAGATAACAATTATACCTTTTTATCCTAAGAATTTGACCTTGGTGAGAAGGGTCATTCTGGAGTCTCCAAAAGGCCCTTTTAGAAAACGCCTGGATGTACTGTTATAAAAACATGTGTCAAATATGAATATATTGTGGTATCATGTTTGACTTTTGATCTGAATTGGGTAAGGCTTCAACCTGTGGTCCAATTCTGTCTTCCAGCTAATACCTACCACCTCTAGGCCTCTTCAGGCCTGTGTTTTCAAAACAAAATCTAGGCAGAAATAGAAACTTTCACTTTCCTGGTGTTCAAGCTTCTATGTCTCAACACCAGTAGGACTGACAGGGGTCCTGACAACAAGGAACATAACTTCAGAGTGTTAGCTTTCAAAAGAGTCAATTTACATGCATCTACTCCAAATGGTTCAAGAACAGCAGTCAATTTACTTTGGGTATGCTGTTGAGGCGTTTTTAGGCACATTCAACAGGTTTCAGAAGAGGTTAAGGTCTTGTTAGTGTTGTTGCTTTCAACAATGTCTTGTTTGGTTTTGTATTTACTCCCTGTTTTGTGTCCAGTCTTGGTCAGTTGGTGTTTCTCTAAAGATCTGTCCGTGTGTATCCCCGCTGCGTTCTTCTTGTTTTGTTTAAAGTTAAAGTTTAAAGTCCTCTTTATCCTTGTGCTTGGGTCTACCTCCTAAATACTCCTGTGGCTAAACAATTGGCTAACCGGTGATGAGTTGTTTGGGTAGTCTACACAGCAACAATTGTAACTAATAACTTTCCAGAATTCGGCCTACTCGCTTTCACTAATTCGATTCAGCCGGTGTGAGGTCAGGTGACCTGTTGTAGTTTTCACAATCCTTTGCAGTCCACTTGTCTTTAATGTGTTTGTAATAGAAAGCTGTGCACTTAATATGATTTAATAAATTAATAGGACTTAATAAATGTTTCACAAACCACACATCAGAGCAATACACCTACAGCATTTCAATTTAATACAGTGTTACTGTGTCAGTGTGAGCGATCAATGTGAATTTTTGGATGACCGGTTTGCGCGATATATAACTTCACTATTCATAAAAACTCACCTTTTAGTAGTTCAGCTTAGTCACGTTGGATTTTTTAAAACACGTTCAAATCAATAAACAAATTGAGAAAACAGTTTTTTTCCATGGCCATGTCAGTCCCCTGATCTAAACAGGGGAAGATTGTTCAACATTTTTCCAATGTGACATTAAGCTGAATTACAAAGGAGAACATTTTTATAACGCTTTTTACTCATCTTTGCCAGGGGGTGTCTGTAATTTTGGAGATGTACTGAGATGCAAAGTTGGTAAATTACAACTTTTCACAGTGCCCAGTTCTCAAGCTAAATTTTCCACTAAAAACCAACTATAAAACGGGCACAGAGACATTCCTGGAATTATAGTATAGATGAAAGAACAGACTGAGAAAAGATGTGATGGCACAAATAGCTAAAAGGAAATTGATTCACATTGGTCACCAAGTCAAATGCCTAAGATGGACATGTGGCAGAAAATAAGTTTCAGCTGGGTGTAGCCTTCAAATAAGTCACAAAATGAGCAATAATAAATTAATGACTAATTAGGCTTAAATAATTAGTTTCACATATTGTGAAATGTTAAACTTCGCACAAATATTGTTAATCTTCGCAATTTTTTTTGCCTCTGTCCTTTTTGATGCACATCTACACACATACATAGTGTGTAGTTAGAAAGGTTTCCAAACAGTTGATATCAAAAGTCTTACCTTTCACCAAATGCTTTTATTTTTTATTTTTTTTACCTATAGCCTGAATAGGTTTTGTTATTTTTCTCAGCTGTCACACAATGACTCATATCAATACCAATAATTTATCGTTGGACTGTCCATCGCTCCTGTCCCGTTATGCTGCCCGGATTAAATGCATATCAATGTATTGACACCATTACACTCCGGTATAATGTGCTTTTGTACTTGATCAATATTTATTCTATATTTAGTTATTAGGACAACACACAAGTACATGAGAAAGTCAAGATTAATTACTGTTGTGTTGTAAGTCCCAATAACAGCTGTAGTCAAAGTTATGTATTTCATTTGGCAGGGGATTTCATCATTTTTACAGATGAGTAATTACACTTCGAGATCAAGGCGTTTAACACCCTTTTCTGATCTTCCACAGGGCACAATAGTGCGTCCCGGCTTCGGCTTCCTACGCGATGGATCATCACTGGGGATGCTAAGGGAAATGATGGTGATGATCAGGATATGGGGCCTCCTCAAACCAGGCTGTCTGCCAATTTACACAGCTACTTCTGATAACCAGGACAGCATGTCGCTGCTTTTCCGCCTCCTCACCAAACTTTGGCTGTGCTGTAAGACACAATATATTTTTTTAATGTTTTGTATAATGTAAAAAAGAAACATCTTAATACTGCTTAATCCAGGGCTGTAGACTTTCTATAGGCAATGTACACATCTTCCTCATTTAATTCTGGCAATGCGGCAAGATGCGCTATGATTCGAGATTTTGCGTTATAAATGTTAGCATTAGGGGAAATTGCTGGTTCGAATGCCACTTAATAAAATCAGTTTTTCAGAAATGAAAACCTTTTTTGGTCAATAATTTAGTTAAAGTTAAAGAAAGAACAACAACTTGTCTTCCAAAAGTTTATGAATTTACATTTTAAACGGGTTCGGGACACATGTCAGGGCTTATCTCTTCTGTGTCACCATCTCACAAGCAAACGTTCTGCGGTTCTAAGTTTAATGGAAAACCTATGTAGACAATGGCAGAGAACCGTTGCCAGGCACAATTACACTTAAGTAAGCTAGCTAGCAACAAACAAGCTGCTGTTACTTGTGTCAGTGAAACATGAACATACCCTCTATCAAATCCAACACAATTACTGTTACAGTTAAAACTAGAGAGGGTACAATTTCTGGGGAAATTGTAGGGTGTGCCTGCTTGCGTCGGTTGCAGGTGGGTCCGTTTTCCCATCTAGTGATATTTTCAAGCATTTAGCCTACTCATATTGCATAATTCATTAAGAACCCCTGTTGAAACAAGCTATTGTAACAACATTGTCACCGGCAGAATTTCAGATAGAATCGCGGTTCAAACAGTACCATCTGCTAACTGAAAATATGCCCCCAAAAACGTAAATAAGCTTGATAAGCTTGAATAAGCTTATTTAGTGGGAAATTGCTAAAGCGCCGGAAATGAATATGTTTCTTTTGACATAAAGTTTAGGCTGTGGCATTGAAGACAGCAACACACCACACAAGCTTGAGTTAAAATACATTATTTAATGTGACATTGCTTACTGTACATGCACGTTTTTATTCGCTTAAATGTACATGTGCTGCTAGTACAACACGACATGAGACGATACTCGCTGTGCAACAGCACATCTATGCACGTTGTATCCATGCGTCGTTGCTAACGTGTGTTGACGTTGTGACGTAGGCTAGCACTGAGTTCCCTTTGTTAACACAAGGCACTTTTTGCCACAAAAACTTAATTTCAGCCTGAACCGTGCAACGGAACGTAAATAAAAATACAAGCAACTCAATCGCTACCAAGTAGGGATGCACGATAATATCTGCACGTCATCGGTATCGGCAGATAAAAGCTTCAAAACGTAATTATCGGCATCTGCAGATATGAAACTTTCTGCCGATGTACCTGGCCGATAAGGTGACGTGCAAATAATGCACACGCGAAGCAAATGGTTAATTAAGCAATAAGCCCGTCACGTTGTGCCTAACAACTCCCCATACCTGTTCTAAAATCAGCGCAAAACACGGACTTGCGGGCCATATTGCTTTTCTAAAACTGTTACTACAAATATTTGATATGGTTTCATAAATAAAGACAATCAAATTTAAGAAGCGAAATAGTTAAAAATAAACCGTCATTCTTCCGCCACTACAAAGTATAGTTCCTACATAAATCGTTGCCACGCAACATTGAAAACAGTGGACGGCCCATATCGTCTTTATAGTGCCGGCTTCATTCCTTGCCTTTGCTAACGCTTCGATTTCAGCCTCTGTCTTCTCTGCATGCCTTTTTAAACTCTTTCTCCTCCATTCTGTTAATAGTCTCCCACCACTCGTCAAACGTCAGCCCACCCAGCAAATCCAAATTCACAACAAATGTTGCCATTCTCTTTACGACTAGGTTGCTTGCTACCGTGTAACTTTGTAACGTATTTTTTTATTTGAAATATTCGATGCGCAGTAATATGGAATGTTATGTTATGAGGACAACTTGAAAGGTTATGCTGGATTTTACAACGGCATGGAACGCGATATAGCCAATCAGAATCAAGGATTGGAACAATCAGTTTTAGAAGTTACTATGAGCGCCAACAACATGATTCAACATGTCGGCTGTGTGGCAGGACTTCACAGTATCAAAGGATGATGACAAAATGTCTATTTGCGGAGTTTGTAAAGTGTCAGTGATGCGATACATTTTAAGTTTACAGAGTTACAGCTGTGTTTCTGTGCATATGTGTCAAGAATGTGTCATTGTCAACAACACAGGTTTAAGGAAATATTGACGGATCCTTAGGAGGGCAAACATAAATAATAATAAATATGTGAGAGAACAATGGTTGTGCTCGCCGAAGGCGTGAGCACACACAGTAATAACCAGTGTTTCGTTTAGGATTTATTTTTTGCAGTGGTGGCAGGTCTGTTTGAACAACAACCCCCCCCCAGATTGTTGCTTAAACGGCACTTCCTGGCGCAGAAGCCTACTGTTTGATTCACGCTGCAGGCAAACACAACAGCAATCATGATGTGAACGTGTTACATTTTCGGGTTGGAAATATTCACACTATTTCGCTTTCATTGAAGTTATAGGAAAAAACATTGAAGTGGACTGCAAACTGCGACCCAACAAAATACTATCTACTGCCAAAAGCAGCACCTCAAACTGAAAAATACACCTCGAAAGTGTCCACAGAGAAACAAAGCTGGAAGCTAGCGAAAAATCCACTTTAAACCTTGAGAGATGGGGACCAGTTTCCACAAGTGGCTGTTAACATAGTATACTTTATTCACACAAATATATTATTATTTGTTAATTTATAAGCCTTTTTGATGTTTAAGATTGTTCGAAATTAACGTTCTTCTTTGAAGAAACACTATTTTGCGTCTATGTTCTTGCACATTTTTTACAAAGTCAAACTCGCTACTATTAAAAGTAATAGTAAAAGTAATATAATAAGTAATAAAATTACTTTGTACAGAAAGTAATAATGTAACTTAATCACATTACTCTTACTGAACAATAATAAGTAATGACTGGGGGGTCAGGTGGCTGAGCGGTTAGGGAATCTGACTATTCATCAGAAGGTTGCCGGTTCAATTCCGGCCGTGCAATATGACGTTGTGTCTTTGGGAAAGGCACTTCACTCTACTTGCCTTGGGGGGAATGTCCCTGCGTTGGCTAAATGACTAAATGTAAATAACTAATATATAACTTTTTTGAGTAACTTCCCCCAAAACTGGCAATAAGGTTAGGCTACTTAAGGACAGCCCTTCCACTCATAAAGTCTGTTCTAAATGGCATAAATGCTGCCAATTGACGTAACAACTTTTTGTAAATGGTCAGTAGCCTAGCCTATCAATTAAGGTAAGCCACTCTAAAGCATGTGTACACTGTCTGCTTAATTTGATTTTTACATATAGGCTAAGCATTCTGTAGCAAATAATAACAATAAACCCACTATTAAGTACAGTATCTTAATGCAGTGTAACTACTTCAGCATAATAATGCACCTAAAATACAAACGTTAGCAAGGGCGTTCAGCAATCGCTATCGAATAAACCGCCATGTGCAATTTAGCTGGCAGGTGAAGAATACAAACAACAAAAATCACCAGTTAACTTAATTTAAATTTGCAAGAAGTATAGACGAATACAATAACAGGCTTAAATGAACTGACAACATAAGTTACGACTTACAGTTCTCAAAGACGCACAGTGGCGCGCATGCCCGCTCGCGGTGAGAAGCTTGTGTCCGTGCTATTCTCCGCCATGCAATCTAACAATCACTGCTGATAGACGGCCTTTTTTACAGCCTTATTTCTGATGCCGTGGCGGCCGATAGAAGAAACACTGAATTACAGTCCAACATCACTAACCAGATCAATCCCTGTTTTTGGAAGAAATATTTCTTCATGACAAATGATATACTAGTAGGTGTTGTAAAGTAATGGAAAACCAACAGTCATGACATGCATGCTGCTGATTCTGTGAAATTGATTCATTAATTGAAAGTGTGTGTGTTCAAAATAATAGCCGTGTGGAGTTCAATGAGTGAGGTCATTCATTCGGTGTCAAACAGGTGGCCTTTATTTAAGGATGAAGGCAGCAAATGTTGTACATGCTGTATACAGTGTATTCCTCTCTGAGTAAAATGGGTTGTTCCAGACATTGTTTAGAAGAACAGCCTACTTTGATTCACACTAGAAGTGCCAAGCCATATATCCCTACTTATACCGCCGTTAGGGGTCAAAATGGCCTGTGAGTCCACAGACAGCGACGTTGTTACTGACACGTAATGGTCGCTAGATAATGTCATCCATTTCCGTGTTGATAGTCAGTGATTATTTTATGGGAACATTTGTTGTCCAGCCCTGCAATCATTCAGCAAAATTAAATGTATTATGTTACACAAGTTGGTCTATAAATGCGTAGCCTGAAATTATCAACATATTGTCAGCTGACATTTACATTTAGTAATTTAGCAGACGCTCTTATCCAGAGCGACTTACAATAAGTACAGGGACATTCCACCTAAGCAAGGACACAACTTCATTTGGCACGGCTGAGAATCGAACTGGCAACCTTTAGATTACTAGCCCGATTCCTTAATCGTTAAGCCACCTGACTCCCTGACAATAATCACTTTGTTGTCTCCAGTCAAAAGTAGTGTAGCGACCCGGCAAAGGGAGTGTTGGGTTAGCGGTTCAGCCTGTCAGTAGCATATAACACACAGGCACATCATAAACATTCAAGGGTCTGATAGATCCAGTTATCCTGGCAAAACAGTTATTGTTCTTTATTTATTGACAAGGCACGGTCCACATATTGCAAAAATGAGAGAAGTGTATTAGTTGGGAACTAACAGCTAAAAGCAACGATCTCTGTTTGTTCTCCTGTTTATCCTGCTCTCAAATGTTTGCTCCCTGAACAATACATTGTACTGTGGCTTGTGTGTTTTCATCAACACAAAATATAAAAACTATGCTCGTTTCTAATTAGGCTACTGCTCTTCGCTGGTGGAGCTTATGACTGTCGTGTTCACACTTGTAGTTCGGTTCTCTTGAGTCTTGGATCTCTTGGCCCGGACCAAACAATTATCAATTGGCTATAGCCTACATTTAGTCATGGTTCACTAACAGAGCCGTCCGTCATCTGCCGCTTGTCCGGGGATCGGGTCGCGGGGGCAGTGACCTAAGCAGGGAGGCCCAGACTTCCCTCTCTCCGGCCACTTCCACCAGCTCTTCCTGGGGGACCCCAAGGCGTTCCCAGGCCAGCCGAGAGACATAGTCCCTCCAGCGTGTCCTGGGTCTTCCCCGGGGCCTCTTCCCAGTGGGACGTGCCTGGAACACCTCACCAGGGAGGCGTCATGGAGGCATCCTAATCAGATGCACGAGCCACCTCAGCTGGCTCCTCTCGACGCGGAGGAGCAGCGGTTCTACTCTGAGCCCCTCCCGGATGACCGAGCTTCTCACCCTATCTCTAAGGGAGAGCCCGGACACCCTGCGGAGAAAGCTCATTTCGCTTGTATTCGCGATCTCGTTCTTTCGGTCACTACCCATAGTTCCTGACCATAGGTGAGGGTAGGAACGTAGATCGACTGGTAAATAGAGAGCTTCGCCTTTCGACTCAGCTCCTTCTTCACCACGACGGACCGATGGAGAGCTCGCATCACTGCGGACGCCGCACCGATCCGCCTGTCGATCTCGCACTCCATTCTTCCCTCACTCGTGAACAAGACCCCGAGATACTTGAACTCCTCCGCTTGGTTCAAGATCTCCTCCCCGACCCGGAGATGGCACTCCACCCTTTTCCGGTCGATTACCATGGCCTTAGATTTGGAGGTACTGATTCGCATCCCAGCCGCTTCACATTCGGCTGCAAACCGTTCCAGTGAGAGCTGAAGGTCGCGGCCCGATGAAGCCAACAGGACCACATCATCTGCAAAAAGCAGCGACCCGATCCTGAGGTCACCAAACCGGACCCTCTCAACACCCTGGCTGCGCCTACAAATTCTGTCCATATAGGTAATAAACAGAATCGGTGACATAGGGCAGCCCTGGCGGAGTCCAACCCTCACCGGAAACAAGTTTGACTTACTACCGGCAATGCGGACCAAACTCTGGCACCGGTCGTACAGGGACCGGACAGCTCCGATCAGGGAATCCGGTACCCCGTACTCTCGGAGCACCCCCCACTTGAGCCCCCGAGGGACACGGTCGAACGCCTTTTCCAAATCCACAAAACGTGTACACTGGTTGGGCAAACTCCCATGTACCCTCCAGGACTCCGCGGAGGGTATAGAGCTGGTCCACTGTTCCATGGCCAGGACGAAAACCACATTGCTCCTCCTGAATCCGAGGTTCGACAATCCGACGTACCCTCCTCTCCAGGACCCCTGAATAGACTTTCCCAGGGAGGCTGAGGAGTGTGATCCCCTAAAGTTGGAGCACACCCTCCGGTCCCCCTTTTTAAAGAGGGGAACCACCACCCCGGTCTGCCAGTCCAGAGGCACTGTTCCCGATGTCCACGCGATGTTGCAGAGTTGTGTCAACTAAGACAGCCCTACAACATCCAGAGCCTTAAGAAACACCGGGCGGACCTCATCCACCCCAGGGGCCCTGCCACCGCGGAGCTTTTCAACCGCCTCGGCGACCTCAGCCCCAGAGATAGAAGGGCCCCCCCCGATGTCCCCAGACTCTGCCTCCACGTCGGAAAGCGTGTTGGTGGGATTAAGGAGGTCTTGTGACAAGCAAGTGGCTTGTCACTAAAATTGTGTAAGCTACTGGTCGGCACGTGCACTGTGTCTTGTCCAGTCTATATTGTCCTGTTGCTCACGTTTGCACGTGCACTGTAAAAATGTGTAGATCTTATTTAGTTGTATGTAGTCTCATGTATTTCTGTTTTGTTTCATGCAGCTTCTGGAGGAACACAGTTTCGTTTGAAACATTCAACATAATTGATTACATGAATCGATTTGCTATGCAGTCTTTGGGACGGGGGATGGGTTACCCCACTGACCAGACACAGACAGAAATGTAAACCGAACACACTAAAGATGTGTTCTTAAACCTCTTGAAAGGAACTTTACTTGAGGGTTAGATGAAAACAAACTTTGATGTGATTGCTCTGTTAGTGAACCAGGACTAAAAATAGGCTATAATTGTATTTGTTGGTCTGGACCAAGAGATCCAAGAGAACTGAACTACAAGTGTGAACACGACAGTCATAAACACACATGTAAACACACAAGCTACAGTCCAATGTATTGTTAAGGGAGCACACATTTGAGAGCAGGATAAACGAGAGAGCAAGCAGAGATTTTAGCTTCTATCTTAGAAGTTCCAAACTAATACACTTCTCTCATTTTTGCAATAAGAAGACCGGTTACTGTCAATAAATAAAGAACAAAAACTGTTTTGCCAGGATAACTGGATCTATCAGACCCTTGAATGTTTAACACAATTTCAATAGCTCCTTCAATAGACCTATATTAGACCTAATATACTATAGTTTGTGTATCCACTAATTCGTCATAGACATAGATTGTAATTTTTCATTGGTGGTTTTATCGGCTAATGATTCGTTTAAATACATGCAAAAATGTGTTTATTAGTTACGTTGATCTGCTTTACAAAACATAGCTTATTTGCAATCTACCATTGTAAATTATTGTTGTTGCTCTAAAATACTGGGACATGAGCATTGCGCTCATACCATTGTCTACACACATGTAATATAATTACATTATTCTTATAATTGTGCATTTTATAAATGCAGGGATTAAAGTATTCCGGCACCGTGCCGGATCTCCGGCGTGCGTAATTTTTTTTTGGGGGGAAACTTGCATGCGCTTTTCGAGTCAATCGATTTCCCCTACCAATTATTTGAGAGAAATGCAGCTATATCTACCGTCACAAGCCTATTAGAAGCAGAGCAAGGCGGGTCCTGGCAACACAGTGTGAATGAAATCCATACGTCACGTTATCTTTTTCGGTGAAAGCATGGAGCGCAAATTCATGAAGCATGGGGGATGATGTCCTACCCATAGATAAATGACTCAAAAATGTATGGCGCTGGGAATGGATAGAAGAAGGTAGAGACGGTCAGCCGTTTGGCAGTTGGTGCAAGAAACTGAGAGAGCCTGGTGATTGTGTCTGCAGGTTTTGCTCGAGGAAGCTACTATATGCCAGAAAGTGCTTGCTCGTCATGTCATAGAGCCGCTGCCCGTGCACTCAAACTTACCACTACGTTGCCGGGAGCAACTGTTACAGCTGACACACCGTTGTCTATGACTGACCGTGTCTGCGACTTAAAAATACGTTCGCACATTTACTGCGGAACATGACGTGTCATTCACAATTTCTTAGCCACTGGTCACACTGTGTAGAAAACTAGCAGAAGACAAAAAAGCCACCCCCCCCCCCCCCCCCCCCCCCCTCAAAAAAGAGTTCAGGCTCAGGATTTTTTTTCACTTTAACCCTGTATATGTATATATGTAATTTATACATATAAGGTATATTTATACATTAGCTTTTCCCAGTGTGATTTTAAAAATGATAAAATACTGGGTGATGTAACACATCTAGGAAAAGTCAAAAAGGCAGGGTCCTGGAATTTGATCGAGTGCGACGATGCAAGTCTCTTTTTTTTCACTGGGCCAAAATGACTCCTGCGCTTCTAGTGTTAAGTTGATTGGAGAGGGGAAAGCATATAAAGTGCAGAAAATAATAGGCTGCTCAGCTAAAATTATCACAAATGCTTCAAAGTGGCAACCTGAACCAGAAAGACGTGGAAGAAAACGGAAAACTGTTATTCAAATGGATCGAAGAATAGTCAAAATGGCAAAGATTCAGTGATCAGCCAATGATCAGCTCCAGGAAGATCAAAGAAGGTCTAAAGTTACCTGTGAGTACTATAACAATTAGAAGACACCTATGTGAAGCCAAGCTATCGGCAAGAAGCCCCCGCAAAGTCCCATTGTTACAAAAACGACATGCAGGGCTTAAAATATTCCGGCACCGTACCAAATGTCCAGCGTGCAGCCATGAAAATAAATACAAATTGGGAACTTGCATGCGGTCACCTACCAATCATATGAGAGGAAAGCAGCTATAACTAACATAACAAGCCTATCAGAAGCAGAGCAGGGCCGGTCCTGTCAACACAGTGTGAATGAGATCCATACGTCACGTTAGCGTTGTCGGTGAAAGCATGGAGCGTAAATTCATGAAGCCTGGGAATGATGTCCTACCCATAGATAAAGGACTCAAAAATAAATGCTGCTGGCTGTGGATAGATGAAGGTAGAGACGGCGAGCCTTTTGGCAGTTGGCAGAAACTGAGAGAGCCTGGTGCTTGTTTCTGCACGTTTTGCTCGAGGAAGCTACTATATGCCAGCAGCGGTAAAAAAGTGCTGGCTCGTCATGAGTTAGACCCCGGTCATAGAGCCGCTGCCCGTGCACTCAAACTTACCACAACGTTGCCGGGAGCAACTGTTACAGCTGACACACTGTTGTCTATGACTGACGGTGTCAGCGACCTAGAAATACGTTTGTGCACATTTATTGCGGAACATGACTTGTCATTCACAATTTCTTAGCCACTGGTCACCCTGTGTTGAAAACTAGCAGAAGACAAAAAAGCGTTTCTTTCCACCCCCCCTTCTTTCTTCTTTCTTTCCACCCTTCCGGACATGTGCTGAAGAGGTTACAATTTGCCAAAGGACACATTGGCTGGCCGAAAGAGAAATGGCGTAACATTTTGAGGACTGATGAAAGCAAGATTGTTCTTTTTGTGTCTATGGGCCACAGACAGTTTGTCAGAAGACCCTAAACACTGAATTCAAGCCACAGTACACTGTGAAGACAGTGAAACATTGGGGATGCAAGCATCATGATTTGGGGATGTTTCTCATACTATGGTGTTGGGCCTATTTATCACATGCCAGTTTGAATATATTAAAATACTTCAAGAGATCATGTTGCCTTATGCCAAAGAGGAAATGCCATTGAAATGGTTGTTTCAATAAGACAACGACCCAAACACACCAGTAAGCATCTTGGTTCCAGACCAACAAGATTAACGTTATGGAGTGGCCAGTCCAAACCCCAGACCTTAATTCAATAGAAGAGGGGTGACATCAAAAAATGCTGTTTCTGAGCCAAAACCAAGAAATGCAGAGGAATTGTGGAATGTAGTCCAATCGTCCTGGGCTGGAATATCTGTTCACAGGTGCCAGAAGTTGGTTGACTCCATGCAACACAGATGTGAATCAGTTCTCAGAAACAGTGGTTATTCAACTAAATATTAGTTCAGTGATTCACAGTACAACTAAATCTTCAAGCATTTCTTAGTTTATACAGTAAATGCTTGAGTTTGTAAAGATAAATGCAGACACTTTTGAACAGCCTAATATAAAAATGTCTTAACTTTTTGTAAAGTAATAACAAATTTGAGAATTCTTTTTCCATGTTTCGATTTGGAATAGGATGTGCAGTGTTCCCAATGCATTTGTGTGTATGGGAATAAAAGCTATTATAAAGATTTTTTACTCACTTTTTATTTTTCTATTGCTATTATTTTGAACACCCAGAAGCTGTCATTTTAATTTTATATATGTATGCATGTCTGTGTGTATATATATATACTATAATTTTTATGTTTTTTTTTTCTACATGTTCAAATAAACTAAACTGAAACTGAAACACAACTGAAAATGCTAAATAGCAATGGTATGATTTTGAAAAACATGTGCGTTAGGCTACACTAGATAGCCAATGTATATTTAAACTGAGCATTCTGGAAAAGAGTGTGGTCAGCCACTAAATTGTTTGTGACATTAGACTAGCTGCGTTTGCCAACAACAAAACAAAGTTGAGTGAATACTCAAGTTTAAATTTAAAAAATTATTTCAAACCGATTCAATCTCTGAAATAATTGCACATTTTGGGCTAGGGTTTTTGTTCCAACTGCACAAACCGTGACATAAACCACCACGCAACAACATAGAGTGCCGTGTCATATCACTGCAATGTGATTATCAAATAAATGAGGAACCTATGTACAGTGTTGGTATATTCTTGTTGACATTTTTAACCTACCCTCACATATGCATCATACTCTACACCTCCAGCTAGAGATGAAGGCCACCCCCAGGACCCTGACGAAGCCCTGATTGATGAATGCTGCTTGCTACCCAGCCAGCTCCTGGTGCCCAGTATGGACTGGCTGCCTGTCAATGACGGGGTAATTTGCAAGCTGCAGGGGAAGCAGCCACTGCGACTACAGTTCAGCAAGCCCTATAGCCTTCCACTTAATTCCAATTCGCAGGTGGAAGTTTTCTCCAGGTGAGGATGAGAGAGGCCTCTCATTGGCTGTTCACTAAAACACATACAAGATGCCTTTTGAAATGCTTTTAAAATGCTGTATAATAGTGAGCTTTATAAGTTGGAACAGTTGGTTGAGCAAATCAGTTCAAATCAGCTTCTTGTCCTAAAATGCTGAAGTGAAGGTTTTCTTTCACAATTCAATTTAAGAAAGAAATGTATGGGTTATTGTTAGTGCTGTCAAACGATTTAAATATTTAATCGCGATTAATCACATTAATGTCATAGTTAACTCGCGATTAATCAATTAATCTCACATTTTTATCTATTCTAAATGTCCCTTGATTTCTTTTTGTCCCATTCTTTTTTCAAATTTTAAAGCTCTTATCAACATGGAAAAGTGGTACGGATTGCTTCGTGCAAATATTTTTTTATTGAAAACAACATTGCAATCGCCTGGCTTTGACGAGGGGGCGGAGAATTCGCATGAATCGCATCAGCTGTGTGCTTGGCCATCAAGTGGTATTTCAGACTGGACGTGCTGCGATGATAACTCAGTTTACAACGACAAAACACACAGATCAATTTGGTCTTGTCAATGGAACCATTTGGCAACTTTTTAAAAGTAAACTTTCCATTCAGAATCTTATTGGCATCCATTTCGGCGTCTCGCGCTCGCCGTCCACTCAAAACATAACGTTAGCCTACTACCAGAGAATTTCTAATATCCGTAAACGGGCTCTGCTACTACTCTTTAGCCGGCTCGCAAGCCAAACAAGTGTGTGTGGCGTGCCTGTTGTTTTATTTCCGGTCTAGCTAGATCCGGTGTGGTGTTGTAGTCTTTCTAACGTCGGTAATTGTTGCAACAGCATGTGAAAAAAACTACAAAGTTTGCTAGGCCAAAAAGAGCGTTAATCGCGCGATAAAAAAATTTACGCCGTTAATTTGGGTTCGCGTTAACGCCGTTAATAACGCGTTAAACTGACAGCACTAGTTATTGTACATGATTTAAAATGTTACAACCTTTTATAAGTCACATTTTTGCTTTGCTGCATATTGATTGAGAATGTTATTGCATTTCATGATTTTGGCTCAATAAAACTCACGCTTAGCAGACCATTCCGTTATTTTAGAATGTATGTGTTAAAAGGATAATCATTATTTTGGAATTGGAATTGTTTGATCAGTCAAAAGTGAATGCAATCTAATTTTACAACCAAAAATGCTTTTGATCCAGTTTTACTTCCCTTTGAGGCTAAAATGTGAAGATGCACCAGTGCACCAGCCAAAACAGCATGTAATAATATGTAAGGTACAAAGCGTTAAGTTGCGTTTTGGTTAATGGGCGATGGATTGATTTGTGTTATATGGGTAGTGTTTTTTGTTGATGCATTTGAAACCTAATTGTGGAAAGACTACACATGTATTTCAAAATGTGGTTGTTTATCTGGGCTGTCTCACTTGGGTGAAACCAGTAGGTTTCATACAATGCTTCTGTGAGGGTCACATTATAGAATTGTGTAGGCTATCACTTAAGAAACCTTAGTATTATTTAATTGATACATTGTGTTTTGCAAAGGTATAACCCTAACCTTAACTGATAAGCTCCTCCTATTTGACATTTTAAATTAAAACAAACTCTAAATCAATTATTGTAAGCTGACATTGGTTTTATGTTGGGAAAGATCTTTAAGAAAACATAAATATCCTGCTTGCAATACTGTACATCAGGGGTGGGGAACCTTTTTTCTGCAAAGGGCCATTTGGATATTTATAAAATCATTCGGGGGCCGTACAGAATTATAAACTTAAAAATGTGCCTGCTATATTTGGTCAAACATTTAATTAACTCACCCCTCATGTGATGGCTGGAATTGCTTCTCTTTGTGAGGTTTGTGATGTTAGCTGGCCCGATGCAGCCTGCTTTGACTGGGGGTGCAGTGAACATTTCTGGGGGGGTATCATGATTACGGAAAGGGATCGTATAATTTTGTATATTGCTACCATTTTTGAGACTGCTTATCGATCCGAGTGTAATCAGGCGCCGAGCCAGACGTGGGAAACATTCGGGGCTTAGGCCAAACCAACAACGTATTCTGGGTTTGATTTGCTAGAAAGGAATTCCAGACTTAGTGCGAGCGTGCGAGCTAAATTTGGTACATTGGTACGCAACGCTGCGCGCCTCCACAGTCCTCTTCCACATTTTAAAATAGTGCTGCTGCCAACGAATAATGCACCTAATAATATGGTTCCTGCAGTGCCATGGCGGGCCGCACCAAATGATGTCGCGGGCCGTATGGCCGGACATTCCCCACCCCTGCTGTACATAGTCAAACCCCATGTTACTATTTTATCGAGCCAAACCCCACGTTACTATTTTATCGAGCCTTTTGCACTGCAAGTCCCATGTACAGATTTGGCAGATTTGATGCAGGTTGTACTGAATGGTTAAACAATGCTTTTGGACCACAATTTTCGAATAGCGACACATATTTTCAAGTCCAGTCTAAAGGAGGTTGACAAAGTAATGCAAATGCAAATATTAGGGAATAGGTACAAAATGATACCCAAGAGTTTGGACCATAATTGTTCTATAAAGGTAAATTTGTCATGTATATTAAATCAGTGTTCCTGAATAAGGTATTAATGTGCCTGTTCAAAGGTTAAATAAATGTGTTTAAAAGGGGGACTGGAGGAGTTCATGTACAAAGAAAAAAGTGTTCGAATTGGCAGGAGTTTTTGAAAGAGAATGCAGTTATACAGGGTATGCATAAAATTGTATTGATCTGTTCTGCATAAGACAATAAAGGGTAATTGAATTATCACTAGGAGGAGATAAAGGCAATGTTATAAAATGTATGTGTAAGTGAAGAGAGAAATATTTGGCTAAATGTCCTGTAGATGTAACAGTTGAACAGCTTTTTTGGACATTGCCCAATGCTTTCATGGGATGTACTGGGGTGGTGGTTTGGTTTTGGTTTGACCCTTTATGGAGTGGCGTGAGCTACAACTGTATTTAATTAATTAACTGTATGCATATTTGTGTGTGTTTAGGATTGCAGGTGCCCAGAGGATGGATAACCTACGATGTCTCCACATGGGTGTCTCCCCCACAGAGGAGAGCAAAGCCTGCACCAGGTCTGTCAATTATTGTTTGTTTCTAAGTCTCTGACACTTTAGTCATTTCTACCTGTATGCCTTATTTTCATTTAAGGTACAGGAGATTGACATGGATCCGTCAAACCGAAATTCATGGGAGATTTTGTCTGTACAGACACAATATGTTAATAAAATATTCAGTTACCAATACGTTACTGAGAGTCATTTATTCCCTTATATCTAATTTCCTATTGTTCAGTAACAATTTTACAGATGTGAGCATTTTGTTGGTATGATGGATGCAGAATGAACCTAGTGGTCCCCATAGGTGTGAGCTACATGCATTTTATTTGGGGCTAAATGGGCTTTGGGTGGAAAATTTGTTGTCCAGTTTAAGATATTTTCAAAATGCATAATGTCAAAGGTGTTTATTTTGTATTTATATCCAGTTCTAGTATCTACTTCAGATAACAAATGGGGAAACTCCTAATACAAAGTGCAGTTTACAAGCAGCAGTGTCTTTCTTTTTTCCTATCAGGTGTGGGTGTGTGACCATGCTCCGCTCACCTAACAAGACAAATGCTATGAAGCAGTGGGAGCAACGCTGGATCAAGAACTGCCTCTGTGGTGGACTGTGGAGGAGAATCCCCCACACACAGTCCTGAGCTCAGCCAAGCAAGATTAGCACAAGCTCACCTTGAACGCAATACTAACCCACAAATCCCCCCAAAACCTAATGTCAATGCACTTGTGTGTGTGTATTGACATTTAATGTACATTTTGAGAGATGAGAAGATCCACCATATTGCTTGATTTTTGCTGTCAACTTTCATTTCAATTATTGTCTTCTTGGTCCTGTAGGCTGTGATAACATTTTGATGTGGATTTATTTCAAATTACTATAGAAAAATGCAAACATGGCACAGTACATAGAAAGTGGTATTTCTTTTTTGTTAAGTCTCTTTTTCTTCTTGTTTAAACATTAAGCTTTTTTTGTGAAAATCTGGGGCATAATAACAGCCTCAATACAATTCTAAAATGTATATATAGCTGCAAGTATCAATGGCGAATTTCTCCCCAAATTTGCAGACAATTTGAATTCATGGGCCAGCCATTTACAAGTGGGAAAAGTCGGATGTGGCCTGTAGCACCAGCAAGGGGCAAATTTTGCCCAGTTTATACTGTATATGATCTGTCGTTTCGGTGTGCCAAATGATAGAAAAGGTTATCAAGGGGTTTGGGCGATGTTGAGTTGTTTTAGAGGAAAATAATAAGGAATACGAACAAAAACAAGAGTTCCTATTGACGAAGAAATCCTAATTCTCCATACTCGTTGCGGTGCACAAAGCAACAACAAAAAAGTTATGATAAATGAACACTTATAGTAACATGTTACTGTACTTGAAGTGGGTCTTCATAATCATTAATTACACCTTTTGTGTGTGTGTAAGTATAATTTGTACTTTTCTCCTCTCAATACAAACACAATCTGGAAAACACAAAGCTAGCTGTGGGGTGGCAGAGAATTAAACATGCCATAGTTCCATTTAGCAGTGTGATACAGTACGTGATTTTTGGACTTTTTCCTTGGGTCTTCCTATAAAATGTAATGTACCAATTATTCACCTAACCAAATTAGATTTTTGGACTTGAATGTTGCTAAATTAAAGAAACATTTCAAAATGTTTCCTGAAGGTTGTTTTGAATAATTTCATAATAGGGCTCATGAAGAAGTGTTTGAAGAAAATTCCATGAATAAATGTATTTCTGTATGTATTTTTTCATTAAAATGCTTATGCTTTAAAAAAATACTTGATTGAATAGAAATTACCTGATTTAAATGCATATTCTTCAAGTAATAATACGTTTATGACCAGAGCCATGTAGAACGTTGTGTGAACGGAAGTAAAAATGATCATATGATGATAATTGTCGCTCTGGATAAGAGCGTCTGCTAAATGACTAAATGTAAATGTAATTGTAGGAGCCAAATTGGATTGTTGGGCCTTTGGGTTGTTTCATGTTTCTTTCTGTGAATAGTAGTGTGTGTGGATGACTGAGTATCTACAGGTTTGTCTACGCCCACCTAAAGGACGGTTGGGAGCCTGAAGGCGGTTCCCAATGGGAAAGGCTTATAAGACAGGAAGCCACAGCAGTGGGTGTGGCCAAAGAGGGAAACAGTCTTTTGACCGTGTGGTGGTGTGCCGTGTGGGGCGTGACAAGCCGTTTGCTACCGTATATGAGACTGCTTTAGTTTAATTGTTTGTTTATTTAGCTCAAGTTCTTATAATATTTCTATATACATCAACAACAATAAATGGTCCTCATTGGTACAACTGCACGCGTCGATCTTTATATCCAGCTCCACCACCAGTAATAGCAAAAGGAACAGGAAAAGGCTATTACAATTGGTCAAAACAATTCCTGGAATGGATGTACTTGGACCATAGGATTATTGGATACTTTGAACAAAGGAAGAACAGATATTGAAGTCTGTGAAAGGCAAGGGCCATTTTGAATTGTTTGAAGGTCGAAGTGAATCTGAGCGAATCCAAAGGAAACAGTATGAGAAACAAAGAACTTGTAAAGCAATCTTGCTCTGTGTACTTATAAGACTTAATTGTGATAAGTATTGAGTTATAATTTTGAAGAAAAAAAATCTTGAGTTTGCCACATGGAACAAAATTGCTCAATCAATATGGATGGCAATGTCACTAACGTGGCACCTGTTGAGGAAGGAAAGATGGAAGAATTGTTTGAGGAAGGAAAGAAGCTAAACTTGCTACAAAGAATAAGCGTGCTGCTTTGACTCGTAAAATGAACCAAACAACTGGATTTATGTCTGATCCAGTCAATTTGGAGAAAGTAAAGGAGAGTGTTCAGAAAAACACTGAAATTGAGGAATTTAAAGACTTGCATAAACGATACCAACAGTTAGTGTCAAAAGAGTGCGCTGCAGACACAGAACAGTGATATGAGCCAAAGTTGATAAACATCAATGAGTTCTGACGTCAGGCTGACGAGTGGATTTAATCCTGTCCTGTTCAACCACAATTAGGAGATGAAATTGGTCCTAAAGACAGCATCTCTTTAGTAAGTCAGGGTTCACAAAGATTCACATGCAAGCTCAGAATCAGCTCATCTGGTGGCATATGCTGAGAAGGCAGCGGTTTCAGCTAAGGCCGCTGCTTTGAAGGGAAGGCATGCTTTGGAAGAAAAGGAAGCGCGCTTAGCTCAGTGTACCTTCCAATAGTCTCATTGCTGTCTTAAACAGACAAAATGAAATTACATCTATGCTTCTCAAACAGCAGCAAATGGGTAATCGACAGTCCATTGGGAGGTAGCAGCAAAGGTGTGGAAATGCCCACAGAGACTGCAAACAGGATCTCCTTGGTCGACCTGCAAGAACTTCTGGGGCCTCATGTATAAAGGATTGCGCAGCTTTCATACCAGAAGATGGCGTACGGCAAAAACTCGAAAAGTACCTACGCACAGAAATATTCACATGTATAAAACCGGTCGTACGCCAGGTCCTGCGCACCTTTCCTTTATAAATCACAACGTGAAATTGACCGCACGTGAACGAGCCACTGACCCCGCCTTGCCTCCTCCCATAAATTAATATGCAGATGGACTATAAATGCGCTCCTGAGGTAATTTCTTGAATTGAATTACCGTATTTCTTCGAATGAACGCCGCCCTCGAAGAAACGTTGCACCAAAAATGAACGTTAAACGCCGCTGCGTTTATTTGAAGAAATACGGTGAATGTGAGATCGAGGTTCTGACAACAGAGGTGGAGGCGAGAAAATGTGCCCTATTTGGCGGCCTGTCATCAGGTATTAGCGACAAAAGAAAGTCGGCGGAGTGGAAAAATGTCACTATTTGCGCCCTTTCTTGTTTTTAACCTGTAGCACTTTGAGATTTAGCTACATGTAAAGTGCATTACAAATAAAATTATCGTTATTATTAGGGCCATCAATGCTGTGGGTTCAGAGAACTGAACCATGGCAGAAATTAAGAAGAAATGGTCCGATATAAAACTTTAAATGAAGAAACGAGTGGTGGCGCATCGTAACAGCATGGCAGCTATAGGGTTAGCGTGACATGCATTTCCTGAGTGATTTTGTCGTTCGTTTGACAGCCTCAAGTTTAACAGAAGTTATTAAGTGATGGCGGATTAAACAGAAGGCTATATAGCATTTCCCGTTTTGGGTTTTGGCATTTTGATGTGATCATCCACATTAATGATCAAACTTTTATATTTATGTTTATTGAATAGTCAACGTCATAAAGATAGTAGTGGAAACTTTATTTTGTAATGTTTGGTGAGTTTCGGCACTTTTCAGTTAGAATTCGCCATGTTACAGAGCCAGACAAGACTTTGCGGACGGTCCGTACATTCTCACGTCTGCTCAAAAGTTTCCGTGACGGCCCGCACATTCTCACGTCAAGTAAATCTTTATACATCACAAAGTGTGCGTGAAAACCAGCGTACGCAAGCTTTTTGCGTACACAACGTTTATACATGAGGCCGCTGGTGAGCCACTACAACACAGACTTCAATGACAAAGCCTATAAAGAAAAAAGTGAACTTTCATTGAATGACAGGAAGTTCCTCAACATAGTCAACGAATCTGTAAAAGTGAAAGAGGGTCACTACTGCATTAACTTACCTTTCAAAGCAGATAATATCACAATGCCCAACAACCACGTTGTTGCAGAAAGGAAAAGGAAGTTCCAAAAAGAACCGAACCATCAAAGTATACAATTCCTCAGTGATGTCATTGACAAGGGCTACGCTGAAGTGGTTCCCTCTGCAAAACTGAATAGGACTGATGAAAAAGTTTGGTATAGCCCTCATCATGGGGTGTACCACCCAAAAAAGACCATTAGAGTGGCGTTTGTGGTGCAACCTTCCAGGGGACATCCCTTAACTCTAAACTACTCCAAGACAACATGCTGATTGGAGTGCTGACACGTTTCCGAGAAGAACCAGGAGCGCTGATGGCGGACATACAGGCCATGTTCCACCAAGTCAAGGTGACTGAAAGTGACAGACTTCCTGCGCTTCTTATGGTGGCCACAAGGAAATGTGGATTATGCTCCAGTGGGATATCGCATGACTGTTCATTTGTTTGGTGCAGTGTCTTCACCGAGCATAGCCAACTTTGCTCTCAGAAAGACTGCACGGGACAATGCAAGCAACTTCCATCCTGAAGGTAACAAACACAATCACGGAGCGGATGTGGATGATTGTTTGATATCGATGCTCACAGAACTAGAAGCAATGGAACTAATATCGAACCTCACTGAAGTCTGTCATACAGCAAGCTTCCATTTGTCAAAGTGGATAAGCAACAGCAGAGCTGTCCTTGGTGCTGTTCCATAAGAAGACAGAGCTAAAGAGATAAAAGATTTGGACTTGAGCAAAGATCAATTTCCTATGGAACGAGCCTTAGGACTTCAATAGTGTGTCCAAAGTGAGTCCTTCAAGTTCAACATCACCATCAGTAAGCGTGCACTTACCAGGAGGTGCATCTTATCAATGGTAAGCTCTGCAGTCTCCCGGTCGTGTAGATTCACCTTCTACAACATCCGGAAGATCAGGAGATACCTGTCTGAGCACTCCACCCAGCTGTTAGTCCAAGCACTGGTCCTTTTCAAGTTGGACTACTGCAACTCACTGCTCGCTGGCCTCCCAGCATGTGCAACCCGCCCTCTTCAGAGGATTCAGAACGCAGCGGTCCGCCTGATCTACAATTTACCCAGACGCTCCCATGTTACCCCGCTCCTCATCTCTCTCCACTGGCTACCCATCAATGCCCGTATCAGATTCAAGACCCTGGCACTGACCTTCCGAGCAGTGAACGGGACTGCACCCGACTACATTAAGTCTCTCCTGCAGCCTTACACCCCCACCCGTCACCTACGGTCTTCTTCAGACAACCGCCTGGTGGTCCCACCGCTCAAGACCGCCCAATCCCAACACAAGCTCTTCTCCTGCCTGGCCCCCCAATGGTGGAACCATAGTTTTTCATAATATATGCTTCATGTTTTGACTGCTTGCAATGTTTGGGACTACCTCGTTGTTATGATCAATGACCTATGCTCTTTTGTTAAGCTCTCTCTTGGAAGTCGCTTTGGATAAAAGTGTCTGCTAAATGCATAAATGTAAATGTAAATATATGATCCATTATGCTTTCTGTCTCCACTTACCTTGCCAGCTAAACTGCTGTTGCAGGACTTGCAAGACTCCTGCCGACAGGATCTTGGGTGGGACATGACTGTTCCCGGCTCACTTTCTTACCAGTGGACCAAATGGATGGGCCGTCTCGCACAACTCACAGACTTTGAAGTTCCACGCTGCTTTAAGCCAAATTATTTTGGTGAGTCAGTGCATAACCAGATTCACCACTTCTCTGATGCCAGCGAGTTAGGCTAAGGAACAGTCAGCTATCTCAGAATGTCAAATGCAGAAGGAAAGATCTATGTAGCATTTGGCAAGGCAAGAGTAGCTCCATTACAGTTTTTCTCCATTGCTTTGGTTCATTTCACGTAACAGAAATGACATTCTCAAAACAACACGTGCAAACCTCCAAACCCCAGGGCACTTGTTCGCAACAGATTGGAATTTCTCATTCCTTTAATCAAACTGAAATTGTATTAGCACATCTTTGTAAATGACAAGTGCAATTGCCTACAGTTTGCACACATTTAAAATAATTTAGCACATCTTTGCAAATGGTTCATGTAGATTGAGACACATTGTATTCTGGAAAGGAAACATCTACTACAGTTCAGTCAAGACACTCACGTGATTGATTTCACCATTTATTCTTACACATGACAAATGGTTTTACATTGGCGGAATGGATGTATATGGGGAAGCGCTCCCCGCCTTTACTGCATGCAAGACATGAGGCAGGGAGCAACGAGTTAAATCCCCCACGGGGAGCACAGACAGAAAACACGGGGGAGAAGGGGACGGTGGTGGGTGGCAGCAACGCAGACGGCAGGTTCGACAATGCGTGTGCGTGCATGGAGCGACTTTATAGCGCCGCCTATCGAGCTACGCCTATGGCCTGAGGGCACGGCGATGGGTGGTATGACGCGTGTTGCCCGAGTGCCTTGCCTGAACCTGCTTTGCTCATTTCAGTCAAGACACTCACGTGATTGATTTCACCATTTATTCTTACACATGACAAATGGTTTTACATTGGCGGAATGGATGTACATGGGGACGCTTGTCCAGGTGAGGCGTCTGACCAGTCGGTTAATGAATGGCACCGAAGACCTCCCCTTATTTATAATACAGACCCCTGCTTCGTTGGTGCAGAACACGGTGATCTTTTTCCTGCACCATAAATGCCCCCACAAAAGACAGGATATAACGATTGGGTATATTTCTTGAAGCGCGCTTGAATGGTGCTCCGGCGGAAGAGACAGGATCTCCTCGGGCCATGCAGCACAGAACCACTCACGACCGTGGTAACCCCCAAACCCGACGGACGGGGCGGCGTCGGTGTAGAACTCCAGGGCGGCGGACGTTTCTACTTCATCGTTATAGAAAAACGAAATGCCATTCCATTTGGTGCACAGGAGAGCCCAAAAGGATAAATCCGACCTGCACCCGACGTCGAGCGCCAGGGTGTCCTGCAGGTTTTCTACGGTTGTGCATAGGTCGAGGAGCCTAGAAACAAAAGCGCGCCCTTGAGGGATGATACGCATTGCGAAGGTTAGATGCCCTAGCAGAGACAGCAATTCGCGTTTACTCATGGACAATGCACTGCAGGCGGCCCCCATTACGGAGCGGATGCGCTCGAGTTTCTCCGCGGGCAACGAGGCTTTCATTTGTACGCTGTCCAGCTGAATGCCAAGGAACTCGAGCGAGGTTAGGCCTACGGTTTTTCCGTCAAATAACGGGACGCCCAGTGAGTTGAAAGTCTCGCAACTCGCAACACGGAAATGCAACGGGCCAGACGCGAACAAGGAAAATCCACCACAAAAAAATCTTCCAGAAGGTGCAGGACAAAAGGCAATTTGAGCACATTTAACAGGATCCAGCACAGCGCTTCCGACTGTGTGGAAGACGCGCGGGCTGCTGCGGCAGCCGAAGGTTAACCAAACAGAAAAGTACAGCTTCCTGCACCAGCGCACAACGAACAAATACCATTGAGAGGGGTGGAGTGGCATGACCTTAAACGCATCGGTCACGTCCGCTTTGCCCAGCCAAGCGCCCGCGCCTGCGATTTTAATCATATGGATTGCGTTATCCACACTGGCATAATAAAGAGAAAAAGGCCCACGCGGTATATGGCTGTTGATACTTGCCACCGCGCAGCCACGCGGAGCCAACAGGTCCACTATCAGGCGTTTCTTGCCTGAATATTTGCGCGTGGCTACGCCTATGGGGCTAACCCTGAACGAGGAGAAAGGTGATTCGTCGAAAGGCCCGATCATGAAACCTTTAGTTGTCTCTTTTTGAAGGAGTGTGTCCATGACCCCCGGCTCACGAAGTGCGCTCTGCAGGTTGTTACATTCATATTTGACAGTTGGCAGCTCAGATAGACCAGCACGAAACCCATGAGTCAGACCATCCAAAAGGTATGTTACAAAACACCGATCTGGATGCTTGTCCAGAGCAATTCTGAGTCTCTTAATGTTAATAGGGGTTGACACCAATTTATTCACTTGCTCTTCAGGGCCGGGCGGGCCCGACGAGGGCACACAGCTCGGGGATGAGCGTCCCCGCAGAAACTGCAAGCATGCAGGTACCTTCCTCCGACCACCTCTAGACACGGCCTGCAGGTGTAGTAACGGGCGCATATGCGGTTTTGGGACACAGGTTTACTGTGTTAGCCAGAGATCCGCACACGGAGCAAGAGAGCGGCATGTGCCCGGTAAACACACGGCTCACCAAATCTAGGTCTCTCACTGACCAGTCCAGCCGCTGATTCCAATTCTGGAGGTGCAAGGCTGCCTTAGCAGACAAACATTTGTGGTACTATTAGGACAAACTACCACCGTAGCGCAGGGCCAGATCACAAATAAGAGCAAGGTAATCATCCATTTCGACGCGATGCTTGGGGTACGCCTCGCATAACGTGTCACGGTACACCCCGAATGCCACGCAAAATTCGGCCAAAGTCAAATTCTTGGACATTCTGGGGTCGCTGTCCTTAAGGAACACGGACACTTCCCTGCAGTCGACCACACGCCGGTCCAGAAGGTCGGTCGCAACAAGCAATATCTGGACTAAGTTGACATCCATACCTGCAAGGATTTGGCTCCTCAGTTGTACGGACACGCCAGCCGCGGGGGACAAGAACGGTACACCGGAGGCCGCAGCCGGTACAGCCGAGGCCAGGCTCCTCCGTGGCACCACGTCTCGGTCGGAGGCCGCAGGAGCACCCACGAACCTGGAGAAGGTCGGAACGGGATCCCTTGACGCCCCGGCTTCCAGGACGGCGATGCGGGAACTCATGTCGCCGAGGGAAATCTGAATGTCCGAGAGGGCGGCCAGCACAGGATCATGGGGGCATTTGTGGACGGGCTTGGCTCCTGGATGCAAGCCCTCTTCGTAGGCAGCACGGCAGTAGGACGGGGCCCCGCTTCCCTTTCGCCAACGCTTTTCCCGGGGGAGCACCCAGGTGTGCGGATGGAGCAGCCGAGCCGTGTTCCAGGAAGAACACGAACAGATCCTTGTGGCTGCATCCAAGGGGTGGTGTTATTCCCTTGACGTACAGGGCGTCCAGGATCTTGTACACTGGCCAGTTCTTCATGTTAGCTGTTTTCCCTGCCAAACGCGAACTACGCCTGACTCGGATCCCTGAGTCCTCGCCATCCGCGCAGAGATCCTCCGAAGGAGACTTCTCAGGGGGCTGATCGAGACAGTCCACCAGATCCCCAGAAACACCCGCATCGTCCAGATACGAGGAGGACATGACGAAAGGGAGACAACGCGAAGACAACGACCAAACAGACGATCAAACCGCGGACTGCAAAGCAATGGCAGCAACGCAGACGGCAGGTTCGACAATGCGTGTGCGTGCATGGAGCGACTTTATAGCGCCGCCTATCGAGCTACGCCTATGGCCTGAGGGCACGGCGATGGGTGGTATGACGCGCGTTGCCCGAGTGCCTTGCCTGAACCTGCTTCGCTCATTAACTGTAGCACAGTGCACATGAGGGATATTTCTAAGGTCCACTGCCATACTGACAAAACATCTAAACATTTTGACCTGCAGTGTTTACACAATGCCAAAGGGACTTCATTTTGAGGGCACTGACTATTTGTATGAGAAAATGATTTAGTTTTGACTGATACAGAGAGATGACCCTTTGCAGGTGTTCCATGGTGGTTTGGTGGTGTTCCATGGTGAACCATCTACGTTATTTTGGCAAATGTATTTAAAGGTTTGAGAATGTCCTCTTTTTTCTAAAGAGATGAGCCAAAGCAATCGAGAAGGAACTTTTCATTTTGGGGGCACTGACTATTTATATGAGAAATTGATTTGGTTTTGATGTGAATTAACTGTTTTGGGTGAGATATGACCTTTTGAACGTGATCTATGTATTTGTGCAGAACCATATAGGCTATTTTGCTAAATGCACGTGGAGCTTTAAAAATTTAGTTTCTATTTCAAGAATTGAACCAAAGCAATGGAGAAAAACTGAAATACAAACTATTTATTACTTTAATTAATAATTAACTTAATAAATAAAAAACAGTATAAAAATAAATAAATTCAATCAAAATAAATAGCTTGTTTCGTGGTTTAGACTCCTCGATAGGATTGAGGAATAGGGAGTAAGGTGATTAGAGCACCATCAGGTTCCCTCGATGGGCAGTGAACCCTGATGAGTGGGCCACGGTGGAAGCTTACATTGTCCCACACAAAGACACATGTAAGAAAGTGAGGCCCTACCAAACCCATCTCATGTAGAGGGATAAGATCGGCGTGCAGGCGGTCCAAGAACACCAGGGGGGTGTTCCATCAACGTTGATTAAGGGAAAGCGAGACTTATTTCGCCAAGTCTCACTAACTTTAGCGAGAGTTCCGTTCCATGAAGGTGGATTATTCTAGTTCTAACTACGTAATCAAGGTTCGAAACTAGCCTGATCCGTGTCAGGCTAGAAGTCAAGCTAAACTAAAATGTGTTGCAAATAATTTCAAACAGGCGGAAACAGAATCTCAAAAGACAGTTCCGTCGAGTAAATTCCTACACGCAAAGCACTTTAGTCCGTGTTCGGAAACGTAAATTCTGACTTGTGCAGACATGAATGATTCACGTGTTTAGGCCTACTTCATCTCCAAAAAATATATTAATTTAAAATGTTAAGAAATAATGTCACTTTAGCTGTTTTCAAAAGCCATTGGTTAATTGACATAAAATAAGCCCTTAGAAACTAAGCAGAGCCTCAAGACAAGTTACAATCAATTATGGCGTATCCATTCTTTGACAAGCCTGTGGTGGATGAAGGTGCTCAGATTATACAAAGAGTGTTTATCCCACCAGCCCCAAGGGTCTTCAGACAGTAATGCTTCCCTGACCAGTATCTGTGGAAGAAGTATAGGTTCAGCATGCCCAGCATAGTTCATCTAGATAGATTAGAATTAAGAATTGTCATTCTTAAAAATATAAAACATAAATAATATATATATAAAATAACACTTTAGCAACTCTTAAGGATGGCAATGAACACATAAGAGCAGCCTACCATCCTTTGTAGAAAGTAATAGAAAGGAGAGTAGACTATAATAGTAGAAAGGAGGGTAGTAGACTGCAGTTTATGTAGGTATGCCTAGACTATGTAGTCTGCAGGAATCACACACAAGGAAGCAAATGACCCACTGTAGCCAAGCCTTGACACTGTTCAGTCTGTCTGCATCTGTCTATGTCTTTGCATGTGGGACGTTCTTGAACTATGCCAGGAAATATGAAGGGTATACTCTGCTCCAAGCAGTACCTGAATATTATCATCTGTTTTTCAGGTAATCTTGAAACACAAAGAATCAAGGAGACTCTTTATTCAATTGGATAAAGTGTTTTCATTGTTTAAAGCAGCCTATACGTTGACAAGCCTCTATATTACCTCTCCTCTGGCTTCCCCAAAATTATAGGTGCAATATACTGTCCCCATGGGTGTATCCAGGCCCAGTGGAAGACTCAGGGGGTGACTGCCTGGTGCCCCCATGGTTGAAAGTGTTTCTAAAATGCCTTCGAGTGGCAAACATTAGACCAAGTGCCCTACTGTCTGCCATTCACATTGTGAAATATGCTTGAGTGCCCAGGATGCCCCACGCAATAAATGACATTTTGCCCTCTGTAAGTGTTAAAACATGTCTTAATGAGTTCCTTTATAGTATAGAAAATGTGATGCAGTACCCTATAAGGTGCCCTTATAATGGCCTAAATTGGACTGTTCCCATGCCCTTACTTCCAATGGAAAAGGGTGCTGTTATGAAGTGCCCTTTATGCTGCCCCTACATGACAGTGTCCCAAATGTTGCCCTTTCCTAAAAAGACAATTAGATGCTGTGCCCAACAGTCTCCCCTAATGTTCCCAGTAGGGCATGCTTTCCCAAAGTGAGTCTGTCACTGTCCAAGCCCCCTCTGGATCTGTGGAGGCAGACTATGTTAATTGGAAATACTCATTATATAATAATGATAGTCATGCTAAGCAATTTTAAATTACTGTTCTTCCAAACAAAGTGTGCAGTTTGGGTCACCTTTTGATCTAAAAAGTCAATGCTGGATCTGTGCAATACTAGTCATTTCAGTGAATCCCTATTTTAGTCATGGTTATCTTTCCCTTTTATCTTAAATCTCATCATTTAGCCTATCAGTTAATAAATGCGTGTGGCAAAGTTATTTTGAAGTAGCCTAATTTAAAACATTATTAGCCCACATCAAGTGCAATTAACCATGGCTTTCTTCAGTGTTTTGAATTTTATCCTACAATTTTCAATTGCTGCCACGTTCTCTTTTGGGCTAATATTATTTTCAATCTCCTGTTGAGAATATTGGCCATAGGCTAGCCTACTGTCAGAACGGTTTCAGACAGCTCATCAAATTACGCTAATTATCAGTAGGCCTAAATGCATATATATATATATATATATATATATATATGTTAAGTCGATTTGGTAGGTCTACAATTTACGCATGTTAACGGTCGTAATGGTTTGACAAGTTGTCTCCCTTGCCATGGTAATTGCGGCAACATTGCTCTTTTTGGGGACAACTCCCAAAAAACTCTAAAAAACTATTTACGCTGCTGAAACAACACCTCTCTGCTGCTTTACGCTTTGCTTTTTGCGACATAACTCCTCTTTTCGACTATCGCCTGATCTAGGCTGCAGAGTCTAAGCTTATTGAGGTCTAGCTTGAATTAGCGTTGCTTGTTAGTGGAACGGAACGTTAGTGGAACGGCTTGAGGCTTAAGTCTAAGTTGACGTTTACCCAAGTGAGACTTATTCGTGTTAGCGCGACTTGCGTTAGCGACGTTGATGGAACACCCCCCAGGAGCGTCTGGGTATTGTATGGGCCAAGACTGGGAATGTGGGTGACTACACCATTCTCTGAAATGGCAGCACACATGGGGATGTTACCCCGAGCTGGCCTGGGACAAGCTCTATATATTTGATGGAAGCTTTTATACTCCTGGATAGCTCCTGTCAGCTAACTAAACGTATTGTGTGATTGGTGATCGGATGTGTCCCCTTGTTTAGTAAAGTTCTAGTTGCACCTGACAATGACTGTAAGCAGATGATCCAAGAGATCAATATTCAATCAATCAATCAAAATGTATTTGTACAGCGCATTTCATACACAGAGGTAACACAATGCGCCTCAGAGTAAAAAGGATAAAAAAGGGGGAGGGGGGGTTAAAAACACAAATAAATAAATACATGTTCCATACATGTTAAATAAATTCATTTTACAGTGAATGATAAGCAAGATCAAAGAGGTATGTCTTAAGTGTATGTTTAAAAGTTCAGCCATTCTAAGGTATTCTGGCAGAGTGTTCCAAAGGCTGGGAGCATAGTAACTAAAAGCTGCTTCCCCATGTCTCTTTGTCCTGGCTTTTGGAACTGTTAGAAGTTCAGTACTGGAGGACCTCAGGGATCTACTGGGTGTGTACCTTGAGAGCATGTTTGTAATATATTCAGGTGCATGATTATGGAGTGATTTATAGACTAGTAGGAGAATTTTGAACTCTATTCTGGTAACACTTTATTTGAAGGGATGTGAATAAGAGTGACATGACACTCTTATTCACATGCAAGGTTGACATTGTTTGTGATGTCTTTGTTATGACAACTTGACATTAGCTGAGACAACATCACCTAGTAATGTCTTTGTCATGGCAACTTGACATTAACTGAGACAAAATAACCTGGCAATGTCTTTGTCATGACAACTTGACATTAACTGAGACAAAATCACCTGTCAATTTCTTTCTCATGGCAACTTGACATTAACTCCAGTGCACCTGTTGTCACTTTCATTTGCACCAAAACAGGTGATATTGATTCATAATTGCTTATGCTTCCTAACTGGACTGATTGATATCCCTGAAGTTTAAATGACAGTGTAATATTGTGGTGATTATGTGTTCCATACATTTTCAGAGCAGTGTATTTAGCTTTATGTGTTAGCATTAAATACTACTGTCATATGTGGTTGGTTTTGACAATGGCTATCATGAGACCATTTTAATTGTGTCATGAATATTTTCCTTGACCTCAAGTACAGTGGTAACATTTTCACTTGTCATAACGATATCATTAAGTGTTAGTACACTGTCAAATGCTTGTATAACAGTGTCATGCATATTTTGCTTGACCTCAAGTACAGTGGTAACATTTTCACTTGTCATAAAGATATCAATAAGTGTTGTTACACTGTCAAATGCTTCTATGTCATAAACATTTTCTTTGACCTCAACAGTGTTACAATTTGTAATTGTCATAAAGATGCCATTTAGTGCTATAACACTGTCAAATGCTTTTATAACAGGTCATTAACATGTTCCTTGACCCCAAGTACAGTGGTAACATTTTCACTTGTCATAAAGATATCATTAAGTGTTATTACAACATAATTAAAACATAAAACATACACGTTAACTTCTTACTCAAACAGAGGGTTCCAACATATTCTCTGCAGGTACAATTTGTAAAAAAAAAAAAAATCCAGACATAATATAGAATATAGTTGGCCAACTTTAAGGTAAGAAACCATATGATTAGCAGAAAGTCCTTGTTGTTTTTCAGCTCCCTGTTGGCCTCCTCCAGGTATTTAGCTAACGCAGTCCTCTAGGTGTTCAATCTTTTGTCGATCCATCTTGGTTTGTTGTTTTAGTTTGGCCAACTCCAATGCACCTTATATACAAATAGCAAATATCATATTAGCTAGATTAGAACATATTGTCGTTATTGTCCACATGTTTTAGTAGGCCTAGCCTAATGCCAATTTCAAACTTTCAGGCTCCATAATAAGTTCTAGCAATTCTCACCAAAGGACCTTTTGAGTTACACAAGTAGTTTAGGGCAGCATTAATACAAATAATAATAATACTTATGATTACAATAGGTGCAGTACCCTTAAATCTAGCAAGCTAACGTAAATAGAGACAAGTTCATGCTTAATTTACCACCGCAACCCATCAATCGAATTTCACCAAATGCATGTTTACATTTTGCTAATCTTGCTCTTCAGTATACCCAATTTATGCATCCATCTAACTATTCTTCTTTTGTTCCTTTAAGTATCAGAATGCCTAATGTGTTTTTTAAGTGATCGGAATAATCCTGCCATTGCAACAGTAATTGTCTAGTTTCTAATCCAAAAACAACCTGTTTCTGATCTGGATTTCCTTGAATGTCGCGCCAGACAAAAGCAAGTTACAGTAGTCTAGCCTGCTCGTTATAAATGCGTGCATCACTCTTCCAGTGTCAGCCTGAGCGAGAAACGGTTGCACCTTGGCAATGTTTCTTAAGTGATAAAAATATGTTTTAATTATATTTTTTATATGGGTGTCAAAATTGAGATCTGACTCAAATATGACGCCTAGGTTTCTGGCTTGGTGCTAAGTGCTTGTGTTTTTAAGTGTGCAGATCGTTTCTCTCTTTAGTTTTTTTCACTGAATCAGAAATACAATTTACCAAACAATCAATAGAGCTTTAGCTATTGGGTGTTACAGAAATATTAAGCTGGGTGTCATCTGCATAGCTATGATAGTCGATGTTGTGCCTCCTAATTACACTACCAAGGGGTAGCATGTAAATACTGAAAAGTAAGGGCCCTAATATGGATCCTTGAGGGACCCCACAGGTCATACAAATGTTTTTTGAGCTGTGGTCTCCGAGGGCGACAAAGTATTCTCGGTCAGTTAGATAGGTCCTAAACCAGTTAAGGACTGGGCCAGCGGGGCCAACCCAATTTTCAAGTCTATCCATAAGGATATCGTGATCAACAGCATCAAAGGCTGCGCTCAGATCCAAAAGGGCCAGGACAGATAGTTTTTTGGAATCAGCATTAATCCTGAGATCATTTACAACCTTGACTAATGCCGTTTCTGTGCTATGATTGGAACGAAAGCCAGATTAGAAAGTGTCAATGCACAGTTAACATCTAGGAAATCATTTAAATGACAACTTTTTCCAGGATTTTGCTTAAAAAGGGAAGGTTGGAAATTGGTCTAAAATTGTTTAGAACTGAAGAGAGTACATTTATTTTATTCAGGAAGGGTCTCACCAGGGCCGTTTTAAGTTCAGATGGGAAAGTACCTGTAAGCAGGGAACAGTTAATAATGGCTAGAGTGTCCTTAGACACAGAGTCAAAGATGGTCTTAAAAAATTTGGTATGGGATCAAGAGGGCATGTAGATGGCTTCAGTTGTGACACTACCTTGTTCAGCATTTCTATATCAGCCAGTGCAAAAAAGCTCATACTGTTACAGCATGGTGGAAGGGGATCAGAGAACAAGACATCTGGAATTTCTTGAGCAACATTTTTCCTAATGTTCATGATCTTATCTCTGTTACGGCCACGGCTTGGTCCCTGTCCCTTTTACACCCCCTGCTGGTTCTCCTGTATCATCCTGCCTAGACCCTACACACCTGGCGCCCATTACCTCATCATCCTGCATACTTCAACCCGGCTTTCCTACCACTCCTCATCAGATCGTTGTCACAGCTACTGTGGTAGTATGCGCTTTTGACCCTCAAGCATTGCTTGATACACTTGCCTTTTGTTAACCTGTCTTCTTTGTGCCCAGGATCGTCATCCAAGAACCCTGTCCCTGTCTGCCTGCTGACCTGCTGATTTATCCACCAAGACCATAACTCCGGACTACACCCAATAAAACACCTGATTGTATCTGTGCTGCGTTTGGGTCCACTCTGTACTACACCGTAACAATCTCTGAAGAATGCTGCAAATTCCTCACATTTGGAGGTGGAAAAGAGACTATCATCTTCTTTGGGTGCAGGATTTATTAGGCTGTCTATAGTTGAAAAAAGTACCCTGGAATTGTTAGAATTTGTAGATATCAAATTAGAAAAATTATCCTTCCTAGCATTTCTTATTACTTTATTAAAGACTGAAAGTTGATCCTTAAAGATATCAAGGTGGACCTGTAGCTTGGTCCTTCTCCGAGTTAAGATAACGTTTCTTAATAAAACATTCAGCACTATTTTTAACTATAGGTACCAGTGCTGTAAAGAAAATACTAAAGTGGTCAGAAAGAGCAAGGTCACAGATAGATGATATAACAGTTGTAAGACCCTTTGTAATTACTAGATCAAGGGTGTGGCCACGGTTGTGAGTGGGTTCAGTGATGTGTTGTGTAAAGTCCAGGGAATTTAAGAGATTCACAAAATCCCTGGCTCTTGAGTCGCTCCCATTATCCACATGTATGTTAAAATCACCAGTGATAATAATCTTATCGTAGTTTGTGTGGACAATGGAGAGTAGTTCTGAAAAGTCTGTAAGAAAAGTGTGACATTGCTTGGGTGGCCTATACACAGTTACTGTCAGAACAGGAGGCTGGCACTTTAGAACAATGGCATGATCTTCAAATGAGGCAAAATCATCGAAAGAGATACTCCTGCAGCACAGGGCATCCGTGGTTATGGTGGCAGTCCCGTCCCCTTTTTTACCAGTTCTAATGGACTGGAAAAAGCTATAATTGGGAGGGAATGCTTCAATAAGAGTTGCAGACCCATTTTGTTTAGCCAGGTTTCTGTTAAAAACATGCAGTCTAATTTACGTTCACATATAAGATCGTTAATGAAAAATGTTTAGCCTGATAGTGACCTAATATTTAGTATTGCCATTGAAATATTTTCTGGATATAGTGGCTCGCAGGAAGGAGGAATATGCCAGGGTATAGATAGAATATTTGCTGAGCTTTTATTGTTACTATTGTATCTATGGCCTTTGTTTTAACTATGCGTTGGGTAGAGATTAAAACTGGAATAGGATTATAGGCGCATGCCATAATATTATATGAGGCAGCCTGTATCTACCTGGGGCGCATGAGTCTGTGATGTTTCCTGCAGGATTTCAATGCCTTAGGGTGGTCCTCATGTTGTCCGACAGCAGACTGGCTCCGATACGGTTTGGGTGGAGTCCATCATGCTTCAGCAGGCTGGGCCTCTCCCAGAACAGGTCAAAGTTGTTAACAAAGGTAATGTCTAATGAAGCGCAAGTCGCTCGCAGCCAGGTGTGGAGGTAAAAAAGTCTGGACCATCTCTCAGCGCCTCTCCGGTAGGTAGGGAGAGGCCCAGAAATGACGATCCGTCTTCCTGTGTCCATGAGGGTAATGAGGAGGGCTGTGAAGTCTGCCTTCAGGACTTCTGTCTGTCTTGCTCTGGTGTCGTTTGTGCCCACACGTACAATTATGGTGCTGACCTTGGTGTAGCCGGCGAGGATGCTTGGGAGTCTACGTTGAATGTCAAGGACCCTCGCTCCGGGGAAGCAGTGAACCTTGCAGGGACCGCTTGGTGAAGGGGGGATGTAGATGTCTCTAATCATAGAGCTGCCAATGACCAGGGTGGAGGTTGTCACGTCAAGCGGGAGAAGTCGTTCTCCATGGCTCGGGCTGGTGAAGAGTGGAGTTTACTGGCGGGGTGGGCTTGGTCCCCACCAGTGGCCAGGGAGCAGTGGTGTGGGTGTGTGTGAAGGGGACCCACAGTGACAATGGAGTCAATGAACTGCTCATCCAGCTTGATCTGTTAGAGGTTCGCCTGTCTGCCTTCAAGTTCCACTACTTTCTGTCTGAGCAGGAGGCAGGAGTTGCATCCAGGTGCACCACTGAGGGAAGGCATCGTGGCGATATCAAATGGGGGGCCAAACTTGAGTTTGTGTTTTGTTTGCTACAATGTCGTTTTTTGCTACGATGTCGCGCTGACATGATGTTATTCATGGTATTATGTGCCTGAAAGATTTTGACAGTGGAGTGAACTATTGTGCAGGTGATGATGTACACAAGGAAATTATGCCAATATGTTTTGCAGAGAACAACCACTTGACTAAGAAGCAACAGTCAGTTTAGACCAGCAAGATATTTTCAATTGGTAATTGGCCTAATTGAAGGTAATTGTACCTAACCATTTCAAAGATGTGCTAAATAATTTTAAATGTGTGCAAACTGTAAGCACTTGTCATTTACAAGGATGTGCTAATACAATTTCAATTTGATTAAAGGAATGAAAACTTCCAAACTGTTGTGAACAAGTGCCCAGCGGTTTGGAGGCTTGCACGTGTTGTTTTGAGAATGTAATTTCTGTTTCGTGAAATGAGCCAAATCAATGGAGAAAAACTGTAATAAAAGTTATATTTACCGGCAAAGAACAGTTTATAATAATGTGAATGCACACAACTTAGATATTTCTTTACAATTACAATTCGTTTGTTTCTAAATATCTGGTTTATTCAGGCTACTATTACATGTAAAAAATGAGAATTGTGTTTTTTTACATTGAAGTGTAATTAATAAAAGTAATATTTACCGGCAAAGAAGAGCACGCAATGTAAGATTACAGATATATAAATTGTAAATTTGGTATTGAAAAAATACAATTGTTTTACGGCTAATTAATGTTAATCAATCTACTGTAATTTAACGTTTTTTTTTCTAGCGTCCCAGCTGCCAGATTGTTCCTGTTTTTTTTCTACTTTTTACAGTGCACTTTTTTTAAAGGACTTACGCCTACTTTCAGTGGGAAACCTGAGCCTGAGATGATGCACACGCCTATCAATTCTGGCAGGAATGGATGAGAGATAGACATGAAGCTCAGTGGCGGAGCCAGGGAATTTCCATTGGGGTGGCCAGGATGGGGCCAGTGATAATTTTTGGGTGGCAAGCATGTGTCTCACCAGGCAATGCAGAGCTATTTAAGACACATATAGGAAACATCTCAACATTATTCGGAATTCAGGTGAAAAAAAAGAATACACTTATTCTGTATTCATACTTGGTTTTAAACTGTGTTGATTTACCGATTGCTATTTGTGTTTTTTTTTGTATTGTACGACTGAGTCGAACAATGGTTGTAGAGATATGCAATGACAGTAAGGTACTCTATTTTATAGTAGAGATGTCCTCAGTTTATGGCGACAAGCCAAGTCAATTCTCTCAGTGTAACATCAGGAATACAAAACAAGGATGCAAAATTAGAAGTGCAATGTTTTTTTAATCAAGTCTGATCACAATATGGATTTATCTTTAAATAACAAAAAGTATAAAATACTGAGCTAATGTATAGAAATATGAAAATAAATAAAATAACATCCTGAATACAATTTGCTGAATTACAACAAATGTAAATATGACAAGCATTAACAGCCTGTTTAAATAAGCAGTGTCAATTTTTCTTCAATTCGATCCATAAACATCTATCAAACACATAATAACAAACATCATATTCACAATGGGTATTAGGCGGAGTCTGCAAGAATGATTCAAGTTTGAGCCACATTTACACATATCAGACAGAGAATCCAAACAGTGACATCTCATGAAAACTGAACACTTCAATGACTGTCCTTAAAGATCTAAAGATTAGCCTCCTGTATATAACAGAGGCATTGAACACTTTGATACTTTCCTTTGTGTTATAAAAAATAGTGCCTCTTAAAAAAACAATTGCCTCGAAGCCCTTGGGGATTATTTACATGGAATCTTCCAATGCAGAACTTCTAACTGCATTATTGTTTCTACCCAGTTCTACCCAGTTTCTACCCAGTTCTACCCAGTTTCTACCCAAGGGTCATCAGGCTTCTCAATGGACACTGATATGGACATTTTTACTGCACACTAGTCACTTATACACTGTCACTTTCAGCTACTGGTTGCTCTTTCAGTAACGTTGCACTACTGTACCTCGCCACCAGGCTCCTGTTTGGTCATTGACAAGTCACTGATCTGTAAATTTGCACTACTGCACTGTACTCCATTTAGGTTAGATTAGTTTATAGGGTTGTAACAGGTTTTTTTTTTTTTTTTTTTTTTTTTTGTGTATTAGGGTTAGTATAGCGTACTATTTATTGTTATCTGTAATTTAGGAAGTTTTAGTGTTAGGGTTAGTATAGTCGTTTATTTATTGCTATCTGTATATTTAGGAAGTTCACTTATCTAAGCTCAGCATAGATGTAAATTTGTTCTGTGTACTTATATGTTATGTTATGCCAAGTGCTTGCGTTGTCTTGTCTTAAGAATTTCAGTGCCCAGTCTAACCTTGTGTTGCTCTGTGCACCTGACAAATAAAAGACTTGAACTTGAACATTATTGAAACTATTTACATCATCACTTCATCATATCATTGTTTACACACTCATTTCAGACGTATTCTGCGGTTATTGTGATTAGCAGCAAATCGATTAACAAATTCATCCAAGTCCAGGGACTTTGCTCGTCTGGACTCCACACTTAAAATACCCAGACTGCTCAGTCGATCATCATCCATAGTGGATCTCAAGTGTGTCTTTATTAACTTGAGTGTGGAAAAGCTGCGTTCACAGGAGGCAGTACTGACTGGTATGGCAATAGCAATTTTGCATAACCTGAAGAGCTCATGGAATACCTCTTTAAAGGGTTCAACGAATTTAGTGAGTTCTACTAGGCTAGAGGGCTTCTGTATGCCAGATTTGACTTTTCTCTCTAGGATTATTTTCATTTGGTGTAACTCGTGTTTGAGGTCATCTGTGTTACATTCATAAATAGAAGCAAATGCAAATAGAGCTTGCTCTTGGCAAAATGTATTACTTGACGGATTAAAGGCTTGGATTCCCAACATTATTTCACAATTTGGTTTAGCAAATCGTCTGTTTAGCTCACTGAGCATGTTATCCAGCACAGGGTAAAATATGCTGGTACGGAAAGTGTCCATACTCTGCTCTGAACGCTCACCCGTTGAGGACATGACAGCATGTCCATCTAGCCACCGGCTCTGTTTTGTCTTTCTTTTTGAAGTAGGTTCCACCTCTACATCACATTTTTCAGCAGTATTTAAGATTTCTCTCCAGTCCTTCAAAGTAGGATTCATCCCTGTAAGCTTGAACATTTTGCACAAGGGCTTGAACTAGATCCACAGCTGAACACAAATCAAGAGAGGGAGACTGTAGCATGTCAGAGAGACACCTTGCATCACCAAAAACCTTATTGCATATCACCAAAAGTCCAATGAACTGCAGGTCAAATTGAGCGAGCAGGCCTCGTGCATCAATGCTTCTATCGCCACTGTTTTCTGAAGCCACTTCTACAAGGAGACGCATGATGGCAGGTAGTCTATCAAGAACAGTGTGGCAAGCTATATGCCGGCAAGCCCACCTTGTTTCACTCAATCGCTGAAGTTCTCTGGGTGCTCCAGGATACATTTCTTTCTGTATGTTCAGCCACTTGTTGTGAATGTACGAGCCAGACACAAATACATAGAGTCTCTGCAACAATGCGAAAAAACATTTAGCTTGTGGTACTGCCTTAACTGTGTCCACAAGAACAAGATTAAGACAATGGGCATTACAATGTACATAAAAGGCCTGTTTTGCCACCTCTTTAATACGAGCCTGAACGCCTGAGTGCTTCCCACTCATGACAGAAACCCCATCATATGATTGCCCGATCAGGTTACTTTTGTATTCCAAGCCACATCTCTCAAGTACCTGTATTATTTTATGCGTCAGGCCTGCAGCATCTAGGCGGTCTGCAGATTCAAAGTGCAAAAAGCTCTCTTTTACGGCTCCTGCATAATAATATCTTAACACTAAAGAGATCTGCTCCTTTTTTTTAAGGTCTTTAGTTTCATCTGCCATAAGGGAAAAGACTTCACTCTCCTTGACTTCGTTTATTATGAAAGCGCGTACCATTTCAGCTAATGTATCCAAAATTTCATTTTGAATTTGGTGGCTCGTGTATTTTGCATTGCGAGGCCCTGTCATTTTCTTTTTAACAACTGGGTCATGTTTAGCAATCATGTCCAATATAGCCAAGAAGTTTTCCCTGTTGTCTGCATCTACTGTCTCCTTGTGTCCCCTCTGTGAAATATTCTGGGTTGCAGTTAACAGTAGGACTTCTGCTAAACTTTTTATGTAGGCACGATTTTCCTCTATCTGCTTATGATGTTCTTTACTTAAAGTACTCATTAACAAGGCATCAGCTTTATCTGCTCTCTCATATTCTTTCCAAGCAATCATTGCATTTGTGTGACCCTCTCCCTTTGCATGTCCACAAAACCCTCCATCTCTGAATGTTGCCTTTTTCCAGTTTTTAAAACCCAAGGCTGACGTAAACACTGACTCTGTGTGTGGGAGGCCAAAATGCCTGCATGCATAACAGTATGCTGAGTCTTGTGACAGTGAATATTCAAGCCATGTGTGGATAGAGTACCACGATGCCTGAAAGTGTCTGCGCCTGTCGCCCTGGAGTGTCCTCGGATAGAGTTTCAGACGTGGCTGGATTGGACTATCAGTTCTTGATTTGGAAATGTCTGTTTAAAAATGGAAAAAAAGGCATATTCAATTATTAAATTACAGCAGAGATTAATAATCAAGAAAACTCATACATTGGAGTGTACTATCCCATGTTACATCTAATGGATTATCTGAACACTATAATCTTCTTAAAAACGTTATAGATTTGAGGCCATTCATCCAACTCTACTCAAGTTGAGGTGAGTGGTATGACTCATACCTGTTTATGAATTATCAGGCCACTGTATCAGATTGGGCAAAACTGAAGTGGAATTAAAGTGTCCAGTATGTGTGAAAGAGTGAGTATACCTGGAGGTCCACTTGGGCCGCCACTCGTTGTTGGAGGCTCCTCTCTCTCGCTGTCTGAATCTTTTCTGTGGGAATCTAAATATATATATATTAAAAACATTAATAGGTGTTTAAAGTATTTTCCACAAGGTGTAATGATCCACTATCCAATTTCACAGATACAAAAGATTAAAATTCATTTTCTACAGCATTAAACATATTCAATATAAACTTGTGGACAATATCGATGGAAAAGTTAGCAGAAGAGTACAACATACAATATAAGATTGACAATTTACCTGGGGATCCACTGGGGCCACTCCTCAGGGAGGACTCTTCTGTCCTGCTCTCAATCAATCTTTCAGAAACATCTAAAATAATTACAATAAGGTGTACAGGTAATTTTCCTAAAGGTTTTATAATGCATGCTATATAGTGTTTAACAAACACACTATAAGCTAAAGTATAATATTAGTGAAAGTGTCTCTGGGTAGCAAATACAAATATGCCATACTTTAATGTAATGAAAAAACTAACTGATATGTTTTACAATGCACTTTCAACCTGACCTGTATATGAATAGACACACTTTAAGCCAATTGTAAATAAGATAACCTCATACCAAGCTGTACTATATGTGAGTCTCTATACTGTATACCTGGAGGTCCATTTAAGTTGCTGCTCTCTGGGGGCTCCTCATTCTCGCTCTCTGCCTGTTTTTTCTCCATCTCATCCTGATTCTTTGCCTTAGCTGTCTTCTTTCCACTTGCCCTGAAGAAGGACGCTATGTCTGCCTTCTTCCTCTTCATTATTTTTCCCTCTTTAATGACACCTATCCAAAATGCATACTGTATATACCTGACACAATCATAACACGATCTAGCTTGCTTCTAAACTTCGCAAAATAGATAGTCATTGGTGGGATAGTCACAGTTATTAGAAGACAAAAACAACATCCATTATGATATCATACCTTTCTGTTTTGGGTTTCTTCACTTAGCCGCAGGTGCCGGTCGAAGCGTCAGGTGGTAACAGGCATTCTCAGGCCATGCTTGAGCCGTTTAATTCAAATACAGGATGTGTGCGCGCTGCGCGTGGCTAAAGGGTCCGACAGTGTACTAGCGGTGCGAGAAAGGTTCCGCATTTTTCCACAGCCGTCAAAACTTTTAACCGCTCTGATGTGGTGCTTGGGGTGGCCAATGGGGTGGCCGAGATTCTACGGGGGGTGGCCGTGGCCACCCCCGGCCACCCCTTGGCTCCGCCATTGATGAAGCTCCTGATCCACCGTTCTCAGACGTTCTCTGTACTTATTCTTGATGTATGTCAGGCACGAAAAACTCAGTTCGCACAAATAGGTTGTGGAAAAGGGAATCAGAACTTCAACGGCACTATTTGCAACAGCTGATATTCCAATGTCTTGAAATTTCATTTTTAAACTGTGATCTCCCCTTAGGTCTGCGAGTTGTTTTTGTACTTGCAGTGGCATGCCTTTTGAACTTTCCGGTCCTGATGAACTCCAAGGATCAAGGACCCAGTCAAAATCAGCACAAGTCTCAGCTGGAAAATAAAAGTTGAACCTCTCCTCTAGGACTTTCAGATGCTGTGGGAGTTTGCTGTTTGAGTGTGCATTGCACAAGGGAAACATATCAAGTTGGCCCTGAGCTTGGACCTGAAGCCTTGCAATTTCCTGCTGGAAGTGTGAATATTTTCATCTTTGCCTTGTATTTTTGTGTTGAGGTCATTGAGATGCTTAAAAACATAGCAAGTTTATAAGATATGCAAGTTTTGAACATCATTCCATGTCTGCATATTCTGACTTCTCTTGACTGAGGAACGTGTTTAACTCTTCCCTCAATTCATAGAGCCGTGCCAAAACCTTGCTGCGTGACAGCCATCGAACGGCCATATGTACCAACAAACTCTGATGTTCCGCTCCCATTTCCCCAGACAAAATCGAAAGTAAAATTAACTACGTCTACTGCTCTGTCCAGTACATCAGAATTCCTCCGGGAGCGTCTTTGCTACCAGTGCCTCCCTATGTAAAAAGCAGTGAGTGGCTTTCACATGAGGGTTTTGCACTCTGACTCTGTTAATGAAGCCCACGTCATGGCAGCGGCCCCATCAGTAAATAAACTGACAGTCCTTCCAACTCAACCCCCCCTGTTCAAGATACTCAGTTGCCACACAATATATTTCTTCTCCTGTTGTTTTGTAAGGCATTGATTTACAAAATAAAAAAGTTTCTCTGATACTGTCGCCATCTACAAATCTAACATTTGCCAGGAGCTGTGCGTGCCCACTTATTTCAGTTGACTCGTCCAGCTGCAAGGAAAATTTGCTGCTGGATCTGAACCACACTTTCAATGTCTGTAGACATCATCTATTCATCTGCTAATTGTATTATCTGACAGGGGAACCTTAGATATTTCTTTCGCTGCTTGTGGGCCTAGCATGGTGTTAACGAGGGCTTTGCATGCTGGCAAGATAACGGTCTCAGCGATCATGTGGGTTTTTTTCCGACTTAGCTACTATTTCAGCCACAAGATGGCTGGCCTTTAATGCTTTCTCAGACACTTTTGCACTCTTTGTTATCATTTCTTCTAGTTTTTCGTGTTGCATTTTCAGTCGACTAAAATATTCTGCATCCTTGCTCACTAGAGATGGGTGATTTTTTTGTCAGGTGCCGTTTCAGTTGGGTAGCAACCATTGACTCATTCGCCAATTTGTCCCCACATAGGCTAGAAGACACAGCAGAAGTTTGTTACCTGTATAAAAGACACCTGGGAGACTAAATCTTTCTGATTGAGAGGGGGTCAAATACTTATTTTCCTCATTCAAATGAAAATCAATTTATAAATGTTTTTACAACATTAGTTTTTCTGGATTTTTTTGTTATTATTCTGTCTCTCACTGTTCAAATAAACCTACCATGAACATTATAGACTGATCATTTCTTTGTCAGTGGGTGAGTACAAAATCAGCAGGGGATCAAATAATCTTTTCCCTCACTGTAGCAGTGTGATCGGATTTGGAGATATCGGCCGTATGAAGATTTCTGCCGTATGGAGATGTGTAGAGCGTGGCACTCATTTGCTGTATAGCACTCATCTTGTGGTGCATAAAGTATTGTAAAAGGCTGTAATTGCCGTCAAAGGTGCTCCAACAAAGTATTGAGCAAAGGCTGTGAATACGTATGTACATGTTACATTACATTTAGTAGACGCTCTTATCCAGAGCAACTTACAGTAAGTACAGGGACATTCCCCGAGGCAAGTAGGGTGAAATGCCTTGCAGGACACAACGTAATTGGCACAGCCAGCAAACGAACGAGCAACCTTCTGATTACTAGCCCGATTCCCTAACCGCTCAGCCATCTGACTCCCATGAGTCAGATGTTAACATAAATCACATATTATATTTTAGTTCTTATTTTTTGCAAATCTATAGAAATAGGAAACAAACTTTTTTCACTTTGTCATTATGGGGTATTGTGTGTAGAATGTTCATGAAAAAAAAGGAATTGAATCCATTTTGGAATAAGGCTGTAACATAAAATTTGGAAAAAGTGAAGTGCTGTTAATACTTTCTGGATGCAATGTAGGGCAAGAGCACTTTGTGTCAGCTTGCAAGCATAATAAAACTCAGAAAGACAACTCTGGACTGTGAACCTTTATTAAAGACAAATTTCCACCAGTTTTCTTGTGTGCTTTCACTCTGTCTTCCTCTTCCCAGTACCAGCTGTTGTAACATAGGACCAACAAAAATGTCTGTCTCCCTGTCAGTTTCCTGTTGCACATTTTACCTTTTGTAAAAATTGCCTGCAGTAACCCCATCAGACCCCCGATCATTGGGTGAGTAGCACAAATATGAACACCACACACGGTAGGAGATCATCATGACAGTTGTAACATGGCACAGCCTGAGGCTTCAGAACTCTTCTTCATTCTACACAGACAATTTACAATACATTAGGTTAATGACACACAGGCACAATGAGTATTCATTATTGACTTTTATGGTGTTTTTACTTATTTTATTTTAGTGTCTGTAGATTTTTGTATTTTCTACATTTTTATTTTGGGACATTATTATTTGACTGACTGATAAATGATAGTATTTAAAAATGGTGTTACCTACTTTGGAGAAAAAGTAACAAAAGGAAATTTGTCAACGCCAGTTGACAAATTCACCCATTAGCCAGCTAGCACACAGATGTAGGAGTGTTGGTGTTATCTTAATGCAGCTGTTGAATATCAATATATGATATATAAACACGCACACACACACTCAAATTATTACAAGGAAAGACCCACCAATTCATGGGTGAAGCAACAACATTTACATCAACTACCAACCCTGACTGTATTCTCTCCAGAGCTTTATACTATGATGTCAATATGGAAAGGAAAGAAGGAAATTCTATTTTAGAGCAACTTTTTTTACATTTAAATATCATGGGGTTTTTGATTACATAATCTGTCTGAAAGAAAAAATAAGCACTTTGAAGAAGGTTAATTTAGTTTTACTTCATCGAATCTGTTTCTGACTATCATTATATTTTGTCTTTCTCATACACTTTTTTCTCATTGGTCAGGTGGTGTGCTCTGACAACTGACAACCCTGTTTTGGCTGAGCTTTGTCTTTACTATTGCCTGCACATTAAACAGACAGATGGAAGGAGAAACAGTGAACAGAAGAAACAAAACGATAATCCAGAAAGAGAAATTTACAACAGTAACTCAATTGAGGTAAAATGTATTTTATGTTTATATGTTTTGTGTAAAATGTTTCCTACAAAGTTTGTCTAATTGAAAACATACTTGAGTATAATATTTCATTTTTCAACAGATTCGTTGGTTATCAAACTATCAAACAAAAATAAGATTGACACAATTTCTTTAAAATGTCATACTGCATATATTACAGGTATGTTACAGTATTTGCATTTACTTAAAAAAGTTAAGTACTTTTTAATGTCTTCAAAAGTCCAATAGTTAGTAGAGGTGTTAAATCTGTGTAGCTTATCTGAAGTGTTGTATATTAATTGAATACTTCAGGTATATTGCTGACTACCTTGTTTACCTGCTTTCTACGTTATAGTATTGTTTCACTTTACTTTAACTATATACTGTATGTGAGTGAATTCACATGTAGACCCTCACCAGTGCATGTTAATACCATGGTGAAGGGCAAGTGAAAGTCTCTATCTCTTTTTGACTGCAGTTTACTCCTCTCACAACTCAGCCCATAAGAAAAGGATAGTGGAGAAGATTCCAGGAAATGGTACTGAAATAAGCTTATCAGGAGTACACAGTTGTATGTTGCACGTGTGGTGACGCATGCAGAGAAATTCAGTGTGATCAAAATTATATTTTTGACAAAAGGTATTTGTTCACTGAAGAACTAATCTGCTTAGAAGAATTTGCTATTGTTCTGAGGTATACTCGATTTAGGTTCCTTTGCACTTTGATTGAGAAAGATTTAGAATTATTTGTGACAGTCAGGCAAGTTAATCAAGCTGAAGTCTGAAAAACAAGAGGTAGGATAAGTGTTGCCAGATTAGATTGACAGTGTCCACCCATTTAAAACCCACCCAATTTTTTTTACTTCCCAAATCGTATCTTTTCCAGAAAGCAGTGGAAAACCAAAAAAAACCCTTACACGTGCAATAGAAAAAAATACCATAAGCATTCAAAGCTTTACACCTGCATCAAAAAACTAAAATTAAATGTTAAATATGTAACTATGTATGCGAGATCACTAAAGGACAGAGAAATAGGGAATAGACAGAGAACCATCATTTATGCACAAATTGCACCTCTGGGTTGCACGATATTGAAAATATGTGATATTGCCATATTGAGCATGAATATTGCAATATCGATATTAATTTCGATATTCCTAAACATATATAAAATCAAAAAAATTATGGGAAAACACATCAAAATAGATTAATAGAATATCAAAACAACAAGTTTTCGTACAACACAAGGGTTTATTTATACTGACAGAACAACTTGAATAAATAAATAATGTCCATGTCTGCAAAACAGGACATGTTTTGCTGGTGATAGTATAACAAATAATATACCAAATAGTGCTGTCAGTTTAATGCGTTATTAACGGCATTAACGCAAACCCATTTTAACGGCGTAATTTTTTTTACGCGCGATTAATGTTCTTTTTGGCTTAGCAAACATTGTCGTTTTTTTCACATGCTGTTGCAACAACTACTGACGTTAGAAAAACTACAACACCACGCCGGATCTACCTAGACCGGAAACAAACCAACAAGCACGCCGCACTTGTTTGGGCTTGCGAGACCCTAACCCTAACCCAAATATAGCTGCAATCAGCAATGAAGGGGCCAAGCAGCATTCGATATGGAAATTCAGTGGCTAAAGAAGCAAAGTAAAACTTTTAATAACATATTAGCTTTTTTTAAACCGCATTATACTTTTCGGCAACGCGGTGGCGCTACCCCGAAACTTTTGATTACCTTCATGGCGTTGCGCAAAAGACGTATACCGAGCTTTGTAACAGTGAGGTAACGCGTTCGGTAAAGATGTAATTTTAGGACAACATTCGAAATGGCCGACATCCAAAATGGCCGACATGTGAACGCGTAATACTTTACGACTTGGCGTAGCGCTAAGAATCAGAAGAGTCAGGGGTCTCATTTATAAAACTGTTCATAGGATTCTTACTAAAAGTGTGCGTACACCTGTACGCAATGTTCCCTTTATAAATCACAGATTACCCACAAGTGTGCATACGTGAATCAGCATTGTACCCCCATGATAATGATGACATTTAGTGACAAAAACGTGTATGAGTAAAACAAAATATATAAATATTACGAGTAATCGTTCTTCCCACGTTTACTTTCTGCAGTCTGACTACGGTACGGTTATCTGCGTCGCTAATTCCAACTGTTTCCAAAATGTGCGTAGGCCTACACATGGGTCAGAGTTTGCGTGGAGGACCACACATTCTTCCATCAAGTTTGTTTTTTATAAATCGCAACCTTTGCATGGAAAGTGGCGTATGCACATTTTCAGCCCCGTTTTGTGCATTCACAAGCTTTAAAAATGAGACCCCAGATCTTGTGATTTGGGGTCAAACCGTTCAGAATTTATGATGCAAGAAATCCGATGTGCTGGCTACATGTAGCAGCGTTATATCTACAAAGCACAATAAATCCAACTCTTCTTAAGTATAAATCCCCTGAGAACGATATGTTATCGTTACCATTATGATTATACTGCTCAAGGCCGTAGCCATGGAGTCAACATTGGGAGGACAAATATTTTTTTTTAATGATAATTTCGGACAGCGTGGGTGGTTGCCTGTCGTAGCGTAGCACATTTATATTTTTATATCAATATGTTGGGCAATACACTGGACATTTTGACCAGATTTGAATATTTATGATTACGGCCTTGATACTGCTAGACAGCTACTGTGGCGTACCTGGCTTCACTAAACAGATAATCTGGCATCACTACATGCTTGATGACTGTGGCTGGATTCAATCCTACGACCTTTGCTTCAAAGGAGCCCGTCTTATCCCAGTGAGCTATTCTCACTGCTGGAAAATGCCATGTTTGGTTACTTTATTTTAAAAAGTAATCCGTTTCTCCCGTGGCGAGCGTTGTCAGATTTGACCCAAGTATAAACAGCTGTAATTCAGTCATATTTTGACATATCAAGGTGATTGTGATTATTTGACAATAATCAAATTGTTATTCAAAACAATTATTTGAAAAATTGTTTACCTCAAATACTGTTAATGGAATGTTTCAGTGAAGCTGAACCACTAAGTAAAGCAGGTGATCAGGACGAATACTGACCGTCATCCTCTTATAGTTTATTGACAGATTTTATTAAAATAAAAAATGTATGTTAAGTGAGTGTGTTGTATGTTTAACATAAACATAGCTGACTGTTGAGTCAAATCGTGTTTCAATTATGCAGTTACCTCAGAGTATAAAATAAAACTAATATTAGATATCAACTAATAAAATGGTAAGGATCATTTATGTGTTAGGAGCTAGCAGATTGTCTTTATAATCTGTCTGGAAATGTATGTAAATAGATTTTTCATTTATTAGAAGCCTGTTTTCCAGAGTGATTTACAGTAAGTACAGGTGACATTCCCCTGAGGCAAGTAGGGTGAAATGCCTTGCCCTAGGACACAATGTCATTTTACCCGGCCCGGAATCGAACCAGCAACCGTCTGATTAATAACCCGACTCCCTCACCGCTCAGCCATCTGAGCCCCACTATAGGCTACTTTTTTATAAAACACTCCAAAGTTTATTGTTCTGTGTTGTGTGTAATTGTTGAGGTATTCTCAAATGAATTGAGTAAATTTTAAGATGAGTCTGAAACAGAACAACATTTTGAAAACTTGACACTGTAGCCTATATAGGCTGTGTAGGCTACATAACAATGTAACGCATACATTATCCAGCTATATGGTGATTTTATACTCTTAAAATTCGTTTTTGATGATTGGAGGCTAAGACAAATAAAATCTAAATAAAAAATTGTTTTAGCGCTGCAAACCAATGAAATCGGCAGCGGCTGAAATCCGATTTCAAGGTTATGTAACTAAGTTATGTAACTGCGAGGATCCACGTGATCGTTAAGATGCAAAGACAAAAGCAACGACCACAGCAAACCATACACTTATATAAACACAGCTAGATTCTTCTTCCAAGATGCCGTCCCCATTCATTTCTATGAAAAGTGCTCAGTGGCGCAGTGAGGCAAGAGAGAGCGCAAAACTGGACCACGCCATCTTTTCCGGTTCCGGCTCTTCCGGTCTAACTTTAAACAGTGGCTCACCTTTTTCCTTGGTCCGAGACTCGTGCACGCTTGCAACTAGCTGTACGCGTCATACTTTGCGACAACTAGTCTTGAACATAGACTTGGTCGCCAGTGTGAGCTAAGGCATTTGTTACGAATCCCTCTGGAAGGCAGGGAAACGTAATCCGCTGCAACTACCAACCGCGGAACCAGGTTTGAGGAGCATGGGCAATAGGGAAAACGACACAGAACAGCCGGGGTAACAGAAATTATAGGGAGTTTATTTTCTCCTCACAAATACCAAAGTAAAAAGAAACAGGAATCACGGGGTACGACAAAGACCAAACGATGGGGCTGGGAGAAAGGGGCTGAGCGGGACCAAAGCAAAGAAATCAAATAAGTAACCTCCCCACCCCTAGCCTGTCAACCGCCCCCAATACAAACATCTCTGGCACACAAATAAGGCGCCCTAAACAAAACAATACAGGGGGTGGTCTGCCCAGGGTCTTACCTAGGGTGTATAGACAATGAACTCCTACGGGTAGAATGTAAGCCCATGGGCGTCTAACCTACAGGAAACCCCCTTCCCCCCAGGGTTTAAACAAACGGCACAACACTGGGTATACACAGAACACATAAACCATACATCACCCAGTCAAGGTCTTAATGGCAGAAACAGAAAAACCCTCCTCCTAACAGGAGGCAACAAAGGAACTTAAGTAACAAAGGAAAACCGGGCGGGGCAGGAGCAGATGTGTAATTGAAGTGCCTTCGATTGGCTGCCATGTAATGGAAGGTGTTTGAGTGCCTCCGATTGGCTGCCACATTGGATGACACTGATTGGAGGACACTGATTGGAGGACACTGGTTGGAGGACACTGGTTGAACCTCAGGAGGGCAGGACCTGGAACCCTTTGAGAACAGACAGGGACAGAACAGAGCACAAACAAGCAATACAAATAGGGAGGGGTCCTGGAACATAACACGCCCCCCCCCCCCAAAAAAAGAAACAAACGTTGGGTTTGTTACACTCCCACATAACCACATGAGATATGACATAAGTAGCAAAAGAAATCTGGGTAGAACTAAACACCCCACGCCCGGGACAGAGCATCGGCCACTATGTTCTCAGACCCCTTCTTGTGACATATTTCGAGATGGTAGTTCTGTGCCATTAAAGCCCAACGCACAAGGCGTTGGTTGTGATTATACATGCGGCCAAGAAAAACTAAAGGGTTGTGATCTGTGAACACCACAACGGGCAAACTACAAGACCCAACATAAACTTCAAAATACTGTAAGGCAAGCAACAAGGCCAAGGTCTCCTGCTCAATGGTAGAGTACCTTGCCTGACACTTGTTGAACTTACGGGAGTAGTAGCACACAGGGTGGTCCACTCCTTCCTCATCCTCCTGCAGCAGGACCGCCCCAGCCCCAACAGAACTGGCATCAACCTCCAACTTAAACGGCCTCTCAAAGTTGGGGGCAGAGAGAACAGGTCCACTAGAAAGTAAAGCCTTAGCAGAGTCAAAGGCACACTGACATTCAACAGTCCACAGAAACGTTACAGAAGGACTGAGTAAACGGGTCAGTGGAGCAACAACAGAGGAAAAGTTCCTACATAAGGTCAATAATAACCAACCATCCCTATGAACCTGCGCAACTCCCGTCTTGTCGTAGGTGCGGGGAAGTCTGTGATGGCAGAAACCTTGACGGTTAACGGACGTACCTGGCCACGGCCATCCTGTTTGCCCAAATAAGTGACCGTAGCTTTTCCAAACTCACATTTAGCCAAATTTAGAGTTAACGAAGCCTTGGCTAAACAACTGAACACAGCGCTTAAGGTACCCATGTGATCTGACCAGGTAGAGGAATGAATGACCAGATCATCCAAGTACACAGTACAATTCGGGACATCAGCCAACACAAGGTTCACGAGGCGTTGGAAGGTAGCAGGAGCGTTGCGCATTCCAAACGCCATAACAGTGTACTGTAAAAACCTATCAGGGGTCACAAAAGCAGAGATGTCTGAGGCACGGGAGGTCAACGGTACCTGCCAATACCCTTTTAGCAAGTCCAGCTTGCTAACATAGGCAGCGGACCCGATAGTGTCCACGCAGTCATCAATGCGAGATAAAGGGAACGAGTCGGGGATTTTAACCGCGTTCACTTTAGGGTAGTCCGTACAAAACCGATGGGTTCCGTCAGGCTTAGGTATCAGAAGACACGGCGAACTCCACGGGTTACAACTTGGCTTAGCCATCTGATTGGCTGACATATAAGCGGTCTCCTGGACCATTACTAACCTTTTCTTTGCGTTAACGCGATATGGATGTTGTTTGATCGGAGCCACACCACCCACATCCACATCGTGCTCCAACACGGTGGTACGAGTGGGAACATCCTTAAAAAGACCCGGAGAACTACGAATCAGGGCCACCACATATGCCTTCTGTTCCTCATCTAAATGCAACAACAGCGATGGAAGGGAGAGCAGCATCTCCGAATTACACAATCGAGCAGTCTGTTGGGGAGTGTTTCGCAACTCTAGGCCATCCTCAGCATCCGCAGTCACATCAGAGCTGGAAACTGGTACCATGGCAGCCACCAATGAGACAGCGGGCCCTGCCGTCTTATCATCGGGGCAGTTCTGGTGCTCTCTGGCGTGATACGATTTCAACATGTTGATGTGGCAGACGCGAGAGTGGCGCCTGCGGTCCGGTGTTTTAATGACGTAATCTGTTTCACTTAAATTCGCCTCCACCAAGTATGGTCCGGAGAAACGGGCACTGAGGGCTGACCCAGGTATGGGCAACAAAACCAGAACTTGGTCACCTGGCTGTAAAGACCGAGCAACAGTGTTGCGATCGTAACGCTGTTTCATTTTCTTCTGGGACACCGACAGCGCTTCCTTCGCAAGAGTATAGGCTCCATGTAACCGTTCGCGGACCTGACTCACGTAGTCTAATACGTTTACCTTAGGGCAGGGGTCATTTGACAGCATCTGCTCCTTTAACACTCTCAAGGGTTCACGCACGGTGTGACCAAAGATGAGTTCGGCGGGGCTAAACCCTAGGGATTCCTGCACGGCTCACGGATGACAAACAACACAAGTGGAACACCCTCATCCCAGTCCTTCTGGGTGTCCATACAATACTTCCGTAACATAGACTTCAATGTCTGGTGCCAGCGTTCCAAAGCACCCTGGCTCTCAGCATGGTAAGCACTGGAGACCTTATGGGTGACAGCTAGAGTCTTCAGCACATTCCTGAATAACTGCGAAGTGAAATTGGATCCCTGATCAGTTTGTAGCACTTTCGGCAGACCGAAGGTGGACAAAAACTTGATCAGAGCTTTAATCACTGCTTTAGCTGTGATCCGACGAAGAGGGATAGCCTCGGGATACCTGGTGGCACAGCACATGATTGTCAACAAAAACTGGTTGCCAGACCGCGCCTTCGGCAGCGGACCAACACAGTCAACAATCACCCGCTCAAAAGGCTCCCCCATGGCTGGTATGGGATGTAACGGAGCCGGCGTTATCCTCTGGTTCGGTTTTCCCATCAGTTGGCAGATGTGACAAGTGCGACAGAAACTGGCTACACTTGACTTCAAACCGGGCCAACAGAAATGTCTCAGGACCCGATCATAGGTTTTGGTGATCCCTAAATGACCGGACCAGGCATGATCATGAGCTAGGGACAACACCCCCTGATGGTGCTTCATAGGCACTACAATTTGGGAAACTGAAGTCCAATCAGCGTCTGAGCAGTGGGCAGTCCACTTCCTCATCAGGAGTCCATTGTCAATGAAGTAAGCTACCTTCTTCTGGCTAGCTTCGTCTGGTGTGACCACGGAAGAAAAACACTTCAACAAAGTGGGGTCCTCTTTTTGCAGTACGATTAAGTCTCCGCGGGTCACCGATATGGGACCGGGGAGCATGTCAGAAACAGGCTTACTATCAGCCCGGTCATTGTTTGGAGCAGTATGTTTTACCTCTCTTAAGTGTTCAGGAGGTACACCCACCTGCCCTTGGTCAGGGAATTCATCATTAGCGAAGACCGGTTGGATGACAGTGCCCTCCAAATCAATCATGTCACCAAACTTACGGGACTGTGCCCGAGTGACAACACAGGCCGGGAAGACCCCCGGGAACTCCTTTGCCAACCTATCAGACATTGAACTGATCTCTGGAATGTCTAGCACCTCCAAAACAGGCAACACCTTACCCCCGGCTATGTCATTCTCCAAAATGAACGTAACCCCAGGTACGGGGAGAGCGGGTTGAACCCCCACTCAGAAAAAACCTGTTACCAGGACCGACTCAAAATGTACCCAAGTGTAAGGGCACCAGCACCATCCCCATTTCGATACCCCGTAACATCGCACGAGACCCACTGTACGACTTGTCGGACCAGGGAAGAGCATCGGTGAGGATCACCGACTGCGCAGCACCAGTATCCCTCAGGACTTGAACTGGGTGCTGATCAGCTTGGTCGCCTGACAAGGAAACCAGCCCCGTAAACACAAAAGGATCGTAAACAGGGTCAGACCTGATGGGATCCGAGGGAGCACTAGGGACTGTTTGTCCCGAACGAGCGGCTTTCTGTATCAACCCAAACCCTTTTGGGGGTCTTTGGACCTGGCTTGGTTGCTGTTTACACCGCAGGACAGGGCAATCTGCAACTATATGCCCTATCTTGTGACAGTAATAACACTCCCGATTGGACTGTTGCGGACCTTGGGAGCTAACAGGACAAGAGGTGGGAGGGGATACAGGCTTGCCCTCGAAGTGAGGCCTGCCAAAAACGGTCTTGTGTGTTAGCACAAACTCATCCGCTAACAGGGCAGCATGTGACAGGTACGTCACCTTCTGTTCATTCAAATACACCACCAGACGCTCAGGTAAGCTATTCTTAAACTCCTCCAATAGAAGTAACTCCCTAAGAGTAACACAGTCTGTAGCTTTGCTGGCCGTACACCAGTGATCAAAAAGAGACTCCTTCTCCCTAGCGAACTCCACAAACGACCGGTTTTGCGCTTTTCGGTGGTTTCTGAATTTCTGCCGATAAGCTTCTGGTACAAGCTCGTAAGCCCGAAGTACTGTAGCCTTTACAATGTCGTACTGTAAACTGTCAGCCAGCGAGAGAGCCGACATAACCTCCTGGGCCTTTCCAGACAGCCTACATTGAAGCAGGAGCGGCCAAACTTCCCTAGGTCACTGAAGAGCTGCCACAACGCACTCGAATGCTCCGAAGTACGAATCAACTTCGGTTTCTCTAAAAGGAGGAACCAGGGCAATATGTTTACTCATGTCAAACGTACGTGGAGGGTTACAGCGGTGGACGACACCCCTACTCCTGGGGGTTGCTGAGCAGGAGTCGGGACGAGTCTACCGGCGTCCAACTCAAGTTGCCGGATTTGTATCTCATTTTCCGCTTCAATTTCCATGCGGCGTATCTCTAGCTCCTGTTCTAGCTGTCGGGTGTGGGCCTTTTCTCGGTTCTCCAACTCGAGACGCGCTAAACAGACTTTTAATCTAGAGGTTAAACTAGAGCCCACCGCCACATCAGGGGACAGCGGATCAAAACGCGGCAAAGTGAATGGGGTTTTGGAAGGACTGGTCCCCTCCATCGGAGGTTCCCCCACTTCCACTTGTCGCTCCTCTTTGCTTTCACTTAGCCTCAGTGAGGGGTGCCGTGCCTTCTGACGACAGCACCTGCCGTTCTACCAGCCTCTCCCAGACCAAAAGCCACAGGACGGCTATGGTGGCCTGTTTGGGAACCGGAACCTGAAAATGGGCTGCTATGTCATATAGGTCGACCTTACGACAGACATCCAGCACCTCCACTGAAGGGGTTTCCAAAAAACCCTGCACTAGAGAGGTTGCCATAGCTACACAGCACCTGCACGCCCTAACACACTAGGCCTACTACCTACACTACTCCCACGAATCCTGCTACACTACACAGAGCTGTGCCCAGCTCCTGTTCAGACATAGTTTTTCCCCAACCGAGCTTCCCCAGACCCAACTTCCCGACTCAATTTTTTTATTCCATGAAAAAGCTAGTAGTATGAGCAAGGTTCGAGAATCAAATTTTTTTTTGGGGGGGGGAGATCGTTTTGTAAATGTTGACGAGTTAATAGAATAAAAAAGACCGGAAGAGACGGATGTGTAACAAGAGATGCAATACCACCTACATCCGGCTGTTGCTTCAAGCCGAGGGGCGAGGGAAACAACAGGTGAAGTGGCACAATGTAAACCAGGGCCGGATGCAGCCTGCTTTGACTGGAGGGGCAGTGAACATTTCTGGGGGGTATCATGATTACGGAAAGGGATCGTATTGTTTTTTATATTACCACTATGTTACCATTTTTGAGTCTGCTTAACGATCCGAGTGTTAATCTGGCCAGACAATATAAACATTCAGAGCTTAGCCCAAATCTATGACGTATCCTGTGTTTGATGTGATGCTGGATATGGACCTCCACAGTTTATGCACGCGCAGCATGCGAGTGAAATTTTGGGGCATTCATTTGACTGCAAAATCGTTTTTTGAGCTTCATGTAAAATGAACATAGTTGTTTTCCAATTGGTAAAACCTTGCCTAGTGAAGGTGATGTCTTTATCATTTCTGGCTCCAAATTGTCGACAGGGGAAGCAGAAACATGCATCTAGCTTGGCTGAGTACTCTAACCGTTTGAGAGCGATGCCCTAGGACCTTTGCTGAAAATGCGCATGGGGTACGTTTGCAGGAGTACTGTAATTCAAACCATGCTCGCCTTCACACACAGCAGCGGTAACGTTGGTACCTAGAGACAGGGAAGTGCTTCCACTAGGACCAGCACGCTCTGCCTGCTCTGGAGTATGAATTTAATATCCCTTGTTGCAGGGGCAGTAGTAGATGATCAGAAATCGATGCATGACTAAAGTTCTGTCAGTACAAACACGCACGCAAAGAACTATTGATGGCTAACCAAGCAAAAAGACTATTGTAATGTTAACGTCTTACTAACCGTGTAGGCTATCTTCTATGAAAACAAATAAAGATTAAAACTGAAACAGAAGTATGAAATTCCAGGGTTTAACCTTAAACACCAATGCTACACATTACTATTTGTCAAAAGCCCTCCACAAAAGAATGATATACAATAACTTCGAGAACGAGTGGCAAGAGATTCGAGGTTGATTTCACTTTTATCGGTAAACGTGGAGGCGGAGCTCTAACCTACATTGCCCATTATCAACCAGACAATCACTGGGGAATATAAAAAAGGCATATTTCTGAAAGCACTAACAGACTTTTTCATAGCTTCAACATTGAACCTTTTTGGTTGAAGTCAGAAGGAGCTAGGGGGGGGTCTGGGGGGGGCGCGGCAGAAATCTACGCCCCCCCCAATACCCCCCTGGAGCCGGCCCTACTGTAAACGCAGCTCTGCAAAGTAAACGACTGATAGCAAAACTATAGCCAAGATAACCAGACGTATTGAACAAAAGCATCAACTTTTTTGCCACAAATGGAACCCCGTAGAAAATTGGCTAGCAATTTCGCCAAGCAAATACCAAGAAATATGCTGCAGCAGTTTGTCTTTCGACTACACTTGCAAAATCTGCGATGGGACTGAGTTTGAATAGCTTCAGCGACTTTTTATGGTACTAAATCGCTGTCAATCAAAAGGATATGCAGTCTTTCCATAGACCCTCCAATCACCCTCCAATCATCACGCAGAAGCCCGGCGTCCAGGCCAGCCCACTCCTCCATTCACCCGCATTTATCCAATGACCATATATGTCGAAGCACTGAAAAAAACTGTTCAAAGCAGCCCCATTGAAGTCCATGGACGCTGGGCTTCAAAAGGGAAATGCATTGTGACGCTATAGGAAAGTATGAGAAGGAAATCGAGTCAATCGACCTGCTTCTACATGTAGTTGATTCTGAACTAACTCGTCATCGAGATGAACGCATTTAAAATGTTAACACAACAGTAAATATTTGACCATTCATTTTTTGACATTTTAGGGGAAGCCGAGCTTCCCTTGCAATCTTAAAGAAATCGCCACTGGGATGGAGGTATGCACATTACTTTGTATTAGTTGCGCGAAAAGACAAAAATTTAACTGTAAAATGTACATTGTGCCCAGGCCAAAAACACCTCTCTACCGCCGCAAACACAACCTCTTATCTGTCAAAGCATCTTCAACAGCGACATGCTAACTCAAGACTAGTAGGTAAAGATCCCCGGACCCTAAGAGACACTGACGCCGATAAAAGGTTGCCATTGTTGCCGACACCAGCCAAGTATGGAGGACCAAACCTGCCATATTTACAAATGAACGAATAAATAAATGTCCATGCATTCAGACAGAAATAAAATAATGCACAATTGTCAATCAATAGTTACATGTATTTATGTATTCATTTGTGTATTTATTTATTAATTTATTCATTCATTAATTCATTGTTCCAAATATGATAATAAGAGGAGGCCAGTAGGCATGGAAACTGACGTTCAGACATTGTAATCAATCCAGAGCCATAGATTCAATCTAGCTAATGCCTGGGACACACTGACCCAAATGTATCTTCTGCTGGATTGGGGGCTATGACAGATTGTCTATCCCGCTCTTAAAAGCACTGTTTAGAAACAACGGACAAATATGTTGGCTTGACAATCAACGCAATCAACAATCAGGATTTTTTATTTTAAAATGTTTACATTTTGATAATTGATCGGATATCGTTTTTATCGGGGTACACATGGTTGGCCGGTCAACGTAGTGAAGTTGGGTGTTAAGTGATAGGCTAAAGCCCACAACTAACGTAGTAAAATATTAATAACATGTTTGTTTATCCAAATATCATATATGGTGAATTAAATCTTTGTTTTCAATGAGGTCGGCCAGCCTGGCCAAGTCTGGCAATTGCTCTATTTAAATGTATTTCTTCCATGACAGGAAGGATGGATGTAAGGCTAACATAATCGAAAACAACGCATTGGAAACGATTAGCCAATGGTGTGTCAAATACCGCCTACCTGTTTTTGATTGACACATCTCATTGACATATTGAGATGAAGAAATACAGGAATTAATGAATGAATAAATGAATGAATACATAAATGAATACACAAATAAATACACAAATAAATACACAAATAAATGTAAATTATAAGTAAATATTTATTGACAATTGTGCATTAATTAATACATTTATTTCTGTCTTAATGCATGGATGTGGAAATGTAATTATTCATTCATGGCAGGTTTGGTCCTACATAGCCAACTAGCCACAACTTGACTTTCAAATACAGGGGCCTATTCCATAAAGGCCGCTCAAAAAAGCTAGACTTAAAGTCCTAAACCAGACTTGAATAAGTTTAATTAGTCAAGTGGGGCTTAAGCGGTTCCATAAAGGCCAATTTCAGCTCACGCAGTTCTACTAATTCAAGTCAGATTTACGTAGTCAAGCTAATTGCGCGTGCACCCTATTGTTTAACAGTGTAAAACATGGATCATACAATCCACCACGGCAAAAGCAATGCACACGGCCACATAACTTCTTCCAGAAAGAATGTCCCCTTTAAATCGTGTACAAAGACAGCTCCCTCATCCACCACTTCAATCAAAGTAAAATGACACGCCATAATTGACGTAATGAACGATAAGACCTTCGTTGATTAAAAAATACCTTCTAAACTCATCTAAATTGACTTTTTTGACATTGTTTAAAATAAATAGCCTACTATTAATTGAAATATTAGCCAGTAGCCTAGTGCTAACTTTTTAACATGGGTTTTGTGTCGGGGAAATGGAGGGCGGATTTAGGTTTGTTTTGCAATTGTAGGCTACTGTTAACAATTATATTGCTATGATAATTATACTCGATGATTTAGATTGAGATGTAGGCCTATGCCTGAAGCCTAAACATTTGAAATCACAAACTAACATCCATACATTTAGCGTTAACGGCTACGGTGTAGCCTATCAAAGCATTGTTCATAATTGTTTAATGCATTAGGCTAAATGTTGTAGCCTATGTAGGCTATTTACCTTGATTTTCTATCAATGTTTAACTGATGAGAATAAGAAAATGAGAATATACGTGGTAAATCATCGTCTTCCCGTTGGGTCAGTGCTACAGGGACGTCTGGTTAAGCACCAAGTCACGCTAAGCCTGACAGTTAGTCTGACCCTGACCAGACTAGTTTCGTAGCCTAAGTTGCCATAGTAACCGAGTTCGAACTACGTTGAGCTAGCTTTATGGAACCGAATGAACAAGAAATGAGTCCGACTAACTGACATAAGTCTGGCTTATTCGGTAAACTCGCTTTATGGAACAGGCCTCAGGTTATGTAATGTTACATGCATTCATTCTGTTTGAGTGTTCTCGTATTTGGATGTTTGTGTTCCCATTGGCTGTTTAAAGTCTCATTGTTGTTGGTAACCATTAGCAACCATTTCTCAGTAAAGCAAGCTAGGTAATGTTCTTTCTATTTCTCTGGCTCGATCTGCCTGTGTTAGCCTTGGGAAAGCTGTGTTTTTTTCACACAATGATTTAAGAAAACGCTGTACTTTCATAAACGGACTTACAAGTTCACGTTCACAACAGACTTTACGCTTCCTCATCATTGGAGCTACCTAGCACTACTTCAGTCAAGATGAAAGTGTTTAGCTATCTGGTGATGGACGCCTCTCTACGCGCTCAGGTGCCGGAATACGTTACCTAAGCAGAGATAAACAGGCTTGTAGCAGCATACATAGTAGAGGAAATGTTGCCATTTAAAGTTTTAAGCATTATTTTTATTTTGAGACATTTTGCTTAATACCAGTACCAGGGCCGCCGTATAGGGGGGAAAAGTTAGGACGATTCCAAGGGCCCCTGACTGACAGGGGCCCCAAAAAATAGAAAAACTTATAGAAATGATTTAAAAAAATATATATATATATTTCCTTTTTCATGGGGCCCAAAATTCCTGGCGGCGCCCCTGGCCAATATCAAATCAAATGTATTTGTATAGCCCTTTTTAAACGCAAGCATGTCACAGAGGGCTTCACATACGCCCATAGAACTGCCCCTCAACCAACCTAAACCCTCAAGGAAGACAAGGAAAAACTCCCAGAAAAACTCCCAACGGAGGAGCAATTCAGAGAGGGATCCCCTCCTCCAGAGACGGTTGGTAAGAGAGAGGAGCAGAGCACAAGCTAAACATCATTCAGTGTCAATGGGTTTTGAAACACCAAAATCCAGTACTGTAGCATTGTTATGATTGACAACTTTTAGGTCGATGTTCACAACTTTTTTGTCAGATTTGTGGGATTAAAAAGCATAACAGAGATCTTGTGTATGTCCTCATTATAATAAGAATTTGAGTTGATTTGGGCATATATACAGTGCCTTGCAAAAGTATTGACCCCCCTTAGCATTTTTTCTATTTTGTTGCCTTTTAACCTGGAATTTTTTTTGAGGGGTTTGTATCATTTCATTTACACAACATGCCTACCACTTTGAAGATGCAAAATATTTTTTATTGTGAAACAAACAAGAATATATAGCCTTAAGCAGCGATGCGGGTTCCTCCGCAAGATGGGAAAATGTACATTGTAGAACGAGAGTTGGACAACAAGAGAGCAAAACTACATGTTTGGCCAACAACAATAGGCTGAATGGGGATTTGAACTCTTGAGCATAACATTTAGTCATTTTAGCATAAGTTTACAAGTCAGTCTCTTTATCCTCTCTGCTACACACCAACTGTTGAGATTTTATGAATAGAAAGGGCAGACTATAGTTTTGGTCAGCTTTGGGACAAAGGAAAGAAACAGTTGACATTTCAAGGTAAAATTGCATGAAATTGTGCATGGTACATCAGAATGATGTCCCCTTGAAGCCAATAAGGTTTGACAAAACTGTCAAAATTGTATATATGATTTATTGACACAAAGATATTGAGGCATGGACATTTACATAAATACACCCCTTTCAGACATTTTGTATTGCATTTCTCATTCCATTTCATTTTATATATAGAAACATCAGCCCGCACACTATCCCCATCCATGCTGTTTCACTCTCTCCCAGCGCAAGTCACGCCAAAGCAGAAATGCTGCAGGGGCCGCAAAAATTACTTCATACAATTAAAACATGGACTGCAACACTGCTTACATAATTTCTCAGAGATTGTTTGAAAACAGCATATATTGACTCTACCTGAGCAGATCTCTTTCCTTAACCTCAGTCAATCCACAATCAAGAACAGTCTCTTTGACAACTAGACTAGGGCACAGCCCACGTTCATTTGCATGCAAGTATGGCGTTTGATTTTACGGTGGCCGACTTTATTCCGATTAAACTACCCAACATGCACACTCAGGGTGACCAACAAGATCATATTAACTAACAAACAGTAACATTAACAAGTCTTTGTGTTTTTTGACATGCCTCACTGCATGCTGGGTACCCAAGAGCGCTGACACTGATCATCTAGCTCCGACTGTTTGATATGACGAGATGCTGATGACGCGCTAAGTTCTCGGAGTGTCCTGCATTAACAAGTTCTGTCCGATTAGCAAGCAAATTTTACTAGTGTTTGTTAGCGATTGAATGGTAATGCAAGCTAGCTAAAAACTATGATAGTTAGCTTGGCTAAACTGGTTTTCATAGCAACAGAAATCAACAAATCAGATCAGTCGAACTTTATTCAGAAAGGGGGGGATAGAGGGAACATTAAAAGTATAGGGTACAGTAAAAGTCAAATGGCGTTTTTCTGCCTTGAAGCTGCGTGCGCTTAATCATCAAGACCCCATGTATATGTCAAGATAACATCCAAGCTAACAATTTTGCCAAATCTGACTGCAGATTTGTATACCATATGTACTGTGTTATGGTTGTTTGAGTTAAACAACTTGTTTATTGAATTAAATGTCTGTTAAATGTCAAATCCAACTGTAAATGTATAAAAGAGAGAGTTCCAATCAAATCTGATTCTTTTTTTAAACTTAGATGTTTAAAAGACAACCTTTGCCTAAACTGACATGCACCAACTCAGAGAACTGAGTTTCAACACCCATTTACACATTTAGTCTCAATTTTTTACTCTACTCTTAAGGCATAACTATGTTTAACTTAATGTCTGCACATCTGTCACCAACTTTATCTGGAGTGGGGGGTGGGGGCTTCACAGGGTGTCTACAGGTGTAAACAAGTTACATTTCAGACTTCTTAAGACCTTTTAATACCACTTCCAAATGAAATTAAAGACCAAACTTACGATGGAAATCCAAATCAAAAGTGCAAATATATAGTAATCTTCCCAAACACTGATGTCTGTTCAATATGAACAGTATTGTAAAATGACAACAATCGGTGAGTTTAAGAACATTGGGCCTCATTCTCGAACATTTTCTAAAGTTTCTTCTGAAATGTTTCTTACGGGCTTCGGAAAAACAACATAAGAAAAACACATCCGCCAAATTCATGAACGCTTGAAAATGTGTTCCTACGCAGCAGAAGTTTTCTGAGCTGTGCTCTCCGGGAAGAATTTTCGTAACTTGAAAGCGCGTCCTCGTGCTCCTGAATTTGCATACATACACGCCCCGACAGCTTCTTATAAGGGCACGCAACAGCAGTGACGTGTGCAGTCAGAATCGACACAATTAGGAAAGCAACAGAAGCGCAAGTTATGTCCAAGAGAAAAGCAACATCATACCACTAAGATGAGCAGTGGAATTGTTCTCCACTGGATCTAACAGTGTGCACATTAAGCGAGGTTAATTATTATAATTATTTAAATCCGAAGATGTCTGTTATGGCAAGCCGTTTTATCATTTAACCAATGAATTGTTGATATCAAGAATTCAAATGGTTGATATCCAGAATTGAATTCTTGATATCCAAAATTGCAATTCTTGATATCAAGAATTCAAATTTTGGATATCAAGAATTCATTGGTTAAATGATAAAACGCTTGCCATAGTCTGTAGAGTTAGCTTAGAGTTAGCTTAGAGCTAGCTACAGCAACTTTGGATGACTCAATAACTTTCGTCGCGTTATTTTGTATGAATTGCATTAGGCGTAGGCTATATATTTATGCCTTTATTTATTTTTTTACATACAAAAGTAGGCCAGTCAACAATAAAATCTCATGACAATATAGATTTGAAATACAATATATTTAGATTTAGCCTAGATATAGGTGACATATATTTTTAATTATTTAGTGAATTGTTAATAAAGACTTGTTTAAAGATGTAAACAATGGGCCTCATTCTCAAACGCAGTTAAGAAGAATTTAAGAAGGAATTTCTTCTGAATTGGATTTAGGAAAATATTTCGCATTCATGAAAGTTTTCTCATCTGGGATTTGTTCTGAACTTCAAAAGACTTTCCGAACTTGAAATAGCAGTCGTGATTTGTCCAGAGTTGTCTCAAATGCGATTCCTTAAAAAACCACAAGGATCAAAGGAATCACATTTAAGAAAACTCTCCGTGTTTGAAATGTTAATGAAGTTATGAGAAATCGTTGGTGATTATGTTCACATAAACTCTACAGACTATGGTATGCCATTTTATCATTAACGAATGAAATGTTGATATCAAGAATTGCATCTTGGATATCAAGAATTCAATTCTGGATATCAACAATTCGAATTCTTGATATCAACAATTCATTGGTTAAATGATAAAACGGCTCGTCATACTTACTACAAAAGCTTAGAATTGTATTTTTGATATCCAGAATTTGAATTCTGGATATCAAGAATTCATGGTTGAATGATAAAATGGCTTGCCATAACAGACATCCTTGGATTTGAATAATTATAATAATTAACCTTGCTTAGTGTGCACATTGTCAGATCCAGTGGAGAACAATTCCACTGCTCATCTTACTGGTATGATGTTGCACCTGTGCTTTTCTCTTGGACATAACTTTTGTTTCTGTTGCTTTCCTAATTGTGTCGATTCTGACTGCACACGTCACTGCTGTTGCGTGCCCTTATAAGGAGCTGTCGGGGCGTGTATGTATGCAAATTCAGGAGCACAAGGACGCGCTTTCAACTTAAGAAAACTCTTCCCGGGGAGCACAGCTCAGTAAACTTCTGCTGCGTAGGAACACATTTTCAAGCGTTGAAACGAATTTGGCGGATGTGTTTTTCTTACGTTGTTTTTCCAAAGCCCGTAAGAAACATTTCAGAAGAAACTTGAGAAAATGTTCGACAATGAAGCCCATTTGTGTTATGATCCTTATACATCGCTTTTTTCGGTCCGTCAGTTTAACGTGTTTAATGGGAGGATTTGGAGCCGTCAATCAGTCATTTTGTGCACTAACCACTTTGAGTGGCGACAAATGCAAAACACAAGACGATGCGATGCCAAGTGACAGTGGCAGTTTTATTTACTTATGTACAGGGAGGCCCTCAACATCCCTGCTGTCGGCCGTCCGTCCATGGGCCTATAAAGATTTGCTTCTGCTATTGTGGAGTTGAAATATACAGTGTTCGTTTGTTAGTTATAAACAGTCTGTGCCTGAACGCTTTCGTTGAACGAAAGTTCATGAACTCGTTCATAACTTCGGTGAACGCGAACTGAACGTACTGTATTACTGCCCGATGTACGATACTGTGAACGCATTCATTCTGGTGTCTGTGAACGGCACAAGTTCAAGTCTTTTATTTGTCAGGTGCACAGAACAACACAAGGTTAGACTGGGCACTGAAATTCTTAACGCAAGCACCTGGCATAACATAACATATAAGTACACGGAACACAATTTACATCAATGCTGAGCTTAAATAACTGAAACTCCCTAAATATACAGAGAGCAATAAATATCGACTATATTAACCCTAATACTAAAACTTCCTAAATTACAGATAACAATAGATGGTACACTATACTAACCCTAAATGCACAAAAAACCTGTTTCAACCCTATAACCTATTCTAACCTAAGTGGAGTACAGTACAATAGTGCAAATTTGCAGATCAGTGACTGTCAATGACCATACAGGAGCCTGTTGGTGAGGTACAGTGAGGTACAGTAGTGCAAGTTACTGATAGAGCAACCAGTAGCTGAAAGTGACAGTGTATAAGTGACAAGTGTGCAGAAAAACAATGGCCATATCAGTGTCCATTCAGAGGCCTGATGGCCCTTGGGTAAAAACTGTTGTCCAGTCTGCGTGTGCACGACCGGATGCTGCGGTAACGCCTGCCAGAAGGCAACGGGGTAAAGAGACAGAAGGATGGGTGGGAACAGTCTCTTAGAATCTTGCCGGCTATCCTTAGGCACGTTCACTCTTTTACATTTCGTTCAATAAGGTGCCAAATTTCTAGAGACTTCCTGGCAAAAAAACACACCGTTAACTGTCCTGTATCCAGGGTTACCCAACCAGTCAATCGCTGCATGTGCTGTGCTTTCTTCCACTGTCTATGCCTGGCAAGTGTGAGAGCGCCAAAGTTGAGTAGAGGCCGAGAGGGGTATTGCAGACAGAACAAATGAGGGAAGGCTGTCCCTTCCATGCGAATGTTGGATAAGGATTAAAAATTGGATATGATATAATTCAAAATTATAGCTCGCAACATATTGGAGCTGTGAACTTAGTTCAACATTTTGAATTATGAACTATAAACTGAACTAGTTCATTTTTAAATGTGTGAACTATGAACTGAACTAGTTCAAGTAGAAAGTGAATTTTCCCAACACTGGTTATAGACCAATATTTTGTTTGTAAACATTCGGGATGCGTGCGCAATGTGCTGGCAGAAAACCGGGAAAGGATAACGGCAAAAGGACCGCACGGATCATACAAATAGTTAGATTTAAAAAGACCAAAAAAGTTGAAGAGGACAGTCTTTAATAGAAAAAGCGATTCTCCATTGATCTGTCACATCAGAATTTTGATTTGGGTCACAAAACTCTTGAAATTTGAGTGAGAATGTCGCCCGGTACAGACCGCATAGTCTAGCGGCAACCATGTCTTCACGTCATGTCACAAAGTTCATAATTTTACAGTAAATTCTACATCTAAAAAGTTGAGCAGGGCAGCTTTCAAGAGATATGGGAATTCTACTTTTAGCCAGCTGGTCCGACTATTTTTCTGATTTGTTTAAACTGGCAATCTGAGTGAGACTGCGTCCCCGTTACACTGTTTTGACGTTAGCCTTAGTCAGACTCGTCGCCCACTGGCAGTGTGCACAATGTTGTATTTCACTCCATTCTACACCAGAAACGTCAGGGAGGACTGAGTTTTGTTGATACTAGCCTGCTGAAGATAGCCAGCTTATTGGATTTTTTTAACCGAGCCCGTTTCATTCGTCATTTGCCTGAGAAAGCGACCTTCGTTAGCCAGGCTAGGTTTTGCCCGATCACTTGGTCAGGCTATTTAAAGGTATCGGGGTCAAGTGAATTTTGTGCAATGACAAGTGAAACGAAAATGTACTTGTCCAAAGGCCAACTGCCTCAAAAAGTTAATGTCAAGCCCTGTAATCCAGTGGACAGGGATATATGATGACCTGATCGACGCTCCAAGTGTATTAAACCCGGGAGAAGTTCGTCTTTTGCAACCAACATGCGCAGTTGAGCCAGCTTGACAGTCGTGTGACGTATGGTGAAAATTGATCTATCATGTTGTTGCTAAGGCCGGTGGTGTGTTGATGACGTGGGGAGAGAGCGACGGAGTGGAGAAGTGTGGAGAAAGAAAATAAACGGAGATGGTTATGAGCTCCAAGAGTTACCAGTTCTATGACTTTTTGTCTAATGCTACGAGATATTAAGGCCTTACACTTCGGATGCTGCACTATCATAATTTTACAGCCATGTCAATTTATGATGTTTTAATAACTGCAGACCTTCTGATTCAATGCTAACTTTACCGTGTAAAATAACATGTCGCCAGATCCATAGTCAAAAACAACAAGACCTAATACATATTTTCTAAACTTGACTTGTCGCATAGCATGGTATTGCATTTGTCAATGCTCTAATGGTTTGTGTGCAAAATTGGAGCGACTGACTGGTGGCTCCAAATCCACCCGTAAAACACTTAAAAAAAATAAAACTGACGGCTTAAAATACCTAAAGGGCAATGTATATCAAAGTATCATAACACAATGTTTAAATCTTTAAACAAGTCTTTATTAACAATTCACTAAATAATAAAAATATATGTAGCCTATATCTAGGCAAACCCTAACCATAATATAGACCTACTGTTTTTCAAGTCTATATTGTCATGATATTTTATTGTTGATAGGCCTAATTTCGTATGAAAAAATAAAATTAAAGGCGTAAATATATAGCCTACACTTAGATGCAATTCATTCAAAATAACGTGACAAAGGTTGAGTCATCTAAAGTTGCTGTAGCTAGCTACATGCTATGGTAGCCTTCGGCATTTCTGGTTTAGCTCAACAGCCTGCTAAACATGTCCTTCTCAACCATTCAAGTGCTAGCGCCGTCCAAGCTAATCAGGGACGGCACTCTGAACAGCATCGCCGTCCATCCTACTATGCTCCCTCTAGCGACGGACGTCCCTGCTGCAGCATTGCCGTAGCTTCGCCGTCCATGTTTTAAGCTCCCTCTATCGCTGGACGTCCCTGCCAATCAGTTGATCGAACTGTAAAATGGTGAACTTATGAACATGACGTGACCAAAACATGGCTGCCGCCTAAGCGGTCTCTCTGGCGCATAGGCTTATTACTAGGGCTGTGAAAAATAACGCATTAACGCGTTATGATTAAATTACAGGATTAATTCGTTATTTTTGTTTAACGCATTTAACGTAATATACCCACAATTCCACCCAATCTGCAACTTCTGGATGAGAAGTTCGTGCAAAAAACTAAGATGGAACATCCAATAAAACCAAAGTGATATGCACACTCTGCGGGAAGACGTTATCGCTCTGGATAAGAACGTCTGCTAAATGACTGAATGCTAAATGACTGAATGTTATCGTTTCACCGAAGCAATACCAGCCTAAAGTAACCTATACCACCTCAACGCGAAGCATGCGTTGGTCGGCGAGGGGAGTTTAAGTAAATGCGCCAAACCACCCTCACTGAACAGCGTAGGGCCCTCACTAAGTCTGCCTGTGACAAGGTGACTAGCACAGTTGCCAAATGTATTGCAAAAAGCTGTAGACCGATTTATATTGTTGAGGACGAGGGGTTCACCAAAGATTTACGAGTGGCAACGGGTGATTCGAGCATCAAGGTACCGAAAAATTAAAGACACACACTAATAAAAAAAAATCTGAAAATCGGTAATTAATCATGATTTATCCACAGAAACCTGTGATTAATTTGATTTAAAAAAAAAAATCCTTTCACAGCCCTACTTATTACAAAGACTTTCAGGACCCAAATCAAATTCTGCAGTAGCGGTTAGAACCGAAACTGTACTGTACTGTAGCGAGTGGTATGTGACAGTAGCAAGTGGTATATGCCAGTGCCTCCACTGGCACGTGACAGTGGCTAGTGGTACGTGCCAGTGCCTCCACTGGTACGTGACAGTAGCTAGTGGTACGTGCCAGTGCCTCCACTGGTACGTGACAGTACCTAGTGGCACATGCCAGTGCCTCTACTGGCACATGACAGTTACTGTTTTGTTGATAGTGGTACACAAGTGTCTCGTGGCAGTTGCATTGGGTGTCTTGCAGCTATTGTTTACTGTCGTGTAACTGCCCCGCGGCCATTTTAGAATAGGAGAACAGGCCATAAACTTTTCTTTTTTTAAATATAAGTTAACCTCTTCTGAAAACTTGGCTCGACGGCGAGCCAGAAATGCTGCGCCCCCCTCCCTCAGTGAGAACGCACTCAATTGATTTTTTTTTCTTTTCTAGACTGCTACACATATGATACCTCGTTGGAAAGCTACGATTCTTGTGCTTCCATTGAAATAAACCAATTCAAGCTCAACTCGCAACAGAAAGTAGCGTCAACGTCTTTGTCCGGTGACCGTTCCTTCAACAATGCCAGAGAAAAAAGTTTTACTTACCTACGATTACTTAGGAATGTTCCAGGTATGCACACAACTCATCAAAACCTCATCTGCTTACATTCCCAAGGGTCCAAAGTATCAAACCATGTTGAGTAGTTGTCCAAACAATGAACTATATCCACACAGAGCCACGATCTTGTTGCTTCATTCTTCCTTCGTCAATTTTATTTTTTTCAGTCTCGAACTTACTAACGCTCATAGGAAGAGATCTGGGTCGAGTTCAAAGGCAGGGATAATCTTACTTAGTTTTGACCAATAGGAGCTTCCATGCCCCGGTGACAGCCCTCTAAAGCCAACCAGGTCTGTGCATCCCGCCCCCCACCCTCCCGCCCCCTCTACACAATTTTTTCTAACTGGCTTCGACTGGCTCTGAAATGAGCTAGTTATCCTTGTAGCTTAGCGCTAGCTGTAAATGGCGATACCCCATATGCCAGGTTTTGTGGAGCCTTCACAATAAAAGTCGATTGCGCAATATGTCAGTGTTCTTGTGTGCCAATCCTGGGAATCAGATAAGCACTCCAATGTGTTCATGCTTCAGTTTTTGTGTTTCAGTAATACTAATGAGGGATTTAGCTGTTATATATGATAGTTCTAAGTACCACCTTTCATTAGAGATAACAATTATACCTTTTTATCCTAAGAATTTGACCTTGGTGAGAAGGGTCATTCTGGAGTCTCCAAAAGGCCCTTTTAGAAAACGCCTGGATGTACTCTTATAAACCATGTGTCAAATATGAATGTATTGTGGTATTATGTTTGACTTTTGATCTGAATTGGGTAAGGCTTCAACCTGTGGTCCAATTCTGTCTTCCAGCTAATACCTACCACCTCTAGGCCTCTTCAGGCCTGTGTTTTCAAAACAAAATCTAGGCGGAAATAGAAACTTTCACTTTCCTTTTGTTCAAGCTTCTATTTCTCAACACCAGTAGGACTGACAGGGGTCCTGACAACAAGGAACATAACTTAAGAGTGTCAGCTTTCAAAAGAGTCAATTTACATGCATCTACTCCAAATGGTTCAAGAACAGCAGTCAATTTACTTTGAGTATGCTGTTTAGGCGTTTTTAGGCACATTCAACAGGTTTCAGAAGAGGTTAAACTGTATGTGCTAACAGACGCCAAACCATACTTTTGATGTCTCACTACAAGTTCACCATACAAAGTAGTCGATTTAGACATAATATTGCATATAGTGTAATGGTGTGACTGTAATGTAAAGCAGTCTTGTACACACGTAATGAATCAGTAACAAATGATTTTACTCAGAGTAACTCAATTTAAGCGTGCACATGAGCCACTGTTGTAGACTCTCCTACGTCTCTAATGCACATAGTTGTGTTGTTATCAGCACCACCTAGTGGCGTATATCATTAATTGTAATAACTGAAGTCAATATAGCCTACATTTGCATTGCGATCCTCTGAGTAAATATAGTTGTTTATAATAGTTCATTATTTTCATATGAAGAACCATGTCAATAAATGACACCTTATGATTGCAAATGTAGGCTACTTTCTGGGTATTTGTACGTATTGGAAACTGCAAACTCTCCTGGATACAAATCTGTGTAAATCACTCAAATATCTTTATCACAACTGAAGTTACATCATTTTAAAGTCGACCTGTGTCAAAAAGGAGAAAATCCTTTTGTTCGTTATGACGTTGTGAATGTAAATGTCAGTTTAAGTATAGGCTACATTAATAACTTCTCAGCAAGTTATTTCATTGATCAGTTGTTATGGGCTGCTGCAGCACTCAAAAGAGCAGGCAAAATGAGCATTTGATTTGACATTGCTTGACAATCTTGCTGGCTGACATGTCCAAAAAAACATTGAAATTAACAGTTTTTCGTAAGTAATCATATACTTTTTTTTACATTACAATGAAGTTTAGGGTGTTAACTATACAAAACATCAAACATCTCAATTTTGACAGAAAACGATTTTCAATCTTTTATTGCTTATAGCCAACAATGAGCGGCCGCGACACATATTTATACAAAATACAAGTTTATAGCCTGTTCTCCTATTCTAAAATGGCCGTGGGGTATTTAGTAAACAAAAGCTGCAAGACACCCAATGCAACAGCCACGAGACACTTGTCAAGAGTAGTGTACTTTTACGAACCCAATCATTGATTCTGGATTAAAATGTGTAAAAATAGGACTTACCGAACGTGGCTGCCTCCAACACAGCTATCAGGCGATTCCAGTTGAAAACAACAATATGTAAATGTCCACCGCCGAAAAAGAATTTATATTCCTAATGGCGATCTGCGATTGAAAGCAGGAACAGGATGTTGTTTTGAACCCTGTAGCAAATGATAATGTAATAACGGCCAATAATGTAATAACGGCCAATAACATAATAATTTAAATGTAATAAAACCAGTAACGTAATAAATTGCCATTAATGTAATAAAGTTATTGAGCCAATAATGTAATAACGTTTTGCCAATAATGCAATAACTTATGACATTATTGGCTGGTTATTACGTTATTGGCCTTGCATTGGAAAAAAAACGTAATAACCGAGCCAATAATGTAATAACTGAGGTATCACTTTATTTTATCTTCAATTTCTGGAGAGAAAGTGTCACTCTTAGCCTTAATATTGCATCTTGCAACAGATAACTATTAGGTCGGATTAAATATCCGACCTTACAGATACCCCTCCACCCTTGAACCCCCCTCCACAGGAGGCCTTAAAGGAGCAATTAAGTCCATTTGGATTTATACCTCACTCTTAGGGTTCCGTTATGTTACTCCGAGTATCCAACTCTTTGACCATGCAGGTGCTTTGATGGAGTCTTGAGTCCTTCTATGTTCTGCTTTGCAGTTTTCAGTATGGTTTTGCAATTCACGGCCGGAGCGCTAGGGGCTGCGGGAATGAGTCGTTATCTGACCAATGACAGCCCCGCAGTCTCCATTGGTCTCTGTCGCCTCGACTGGTAAAATGTTTTGGAGACATCTAGGCCTTCCTGGCATTTTGGAGTAATGGGGCGCTGGGGAAATCACGTAGACTTTGGGCATGTTTTATAGCGCCACCTATGGGCGTACATGGGCCACTAGCCGTCTGGGAGAACTGAGTGACTTGTTGAGTCATTGGGCCAAATTGGAAAAAATCGGGTCCAGCACTGGGTTGCACCAGCTATGCGTACATTCAAACGTAGCCTAGTTTGAACGTATCTACTAATTTAGGTCGGAGTTTACGCGCTACTAATATTTAAGCGTTGCACCAACTTAAAAAGTTCCAACGTAGTCATAAGTTACAACTTACATTTTACACCTAGCCCTTAGTGGGTGTAAAGTCCTCCGTAAAATAACGGTTGGAATGGCGCATCGTTTTGAAAGGTGGGATCATTTGGAAGACAAGGAGGAGATGATAATACTGCCTGTTTTGCGTTGGCAACATGTTCTTCGCGATAGGTTACACCCCTTAGACATATATGATGACTTTGATTTATACTCGCGCTTTCGTTTTCCAAGAGCGAAGATACAGACAATTACCGATCTGCTAGCTGCAGACTTGCAGCACGACTCCGACAGAAACGGGGCCCTAAGTCCGTCCTTACAAGTGTGCCTGGCATTACGCTATTTCGCTACGGGCTCATTTCAAAACTTGGTTGGGGATTCAATTCAAGTGCATAAATCTACAGTTTGTAGAGCAATTAGAAAAGTCGCACTATCATTGTGTAAGCGCTTGAACGATTATGTAAAGTTTCCAACTCAACCTGAGCCACAAAACACGACCCGTCAGAAACTCCATCAGATAACCGGTTTCCCTGACATACTTGGCTGTGTAGATGGCACCCACATCAGAATTAAGGGACCCAAAGAAAACGAGAATGACTTTGTGAACAGGAAGGGATACCACTCGATCAACACACAGATTGTATGTGATGCTGACCTTGTAATTACAAATACAGTGATAAAATGGCCAGGGGCAAAGCATGTCAGCTTCATCCTCAAGCAATCTAGCCTTTGGAGAGATTTTGAGGCTGGACGATACCCCGGGAGGTTGCTAGGAGATTCAGGGTATCCCTTGAGAAAATGGCTTATGACCCCACACCTAAATCCAGCAAGTGTCAGTGAGCAGTGCTACAATTCAGCACACACCAAGACCAGAAATGTGGTAGAGCGGTGCATAGGTGTTCTGAAGAACCAATGGGCCTGTTTGCACAGAGGTATCCAGCTACATTTTATTCTAACTTCATTGCCTACTTAATTTTAAGCACTGCAGGCTCTGGATCCTCACATAGCCTTTTATGTCCCCAAATGAATACCTACATGCCTTCCTTTTGTCATAGGCATCTTGATGGAGCCTCACAGAGCTGCCGCTGTAACTGGTGCCTGCATTGTCCTACACAACATGGCAATGATGTGGAAAGTACCACTGGTGGAGGAAAGAAATGCAGATGATAGGGGTGACATAGACATTCCCTTCGGTGAGGACAACCTACCAACTGAGGCTACCACTGTCCGGACCTATCTTACTACATCCTACTTTGGATGAGCTGCTAATAAATAACCTCCCAGGGGCATGAACAAAAACTGTATATTGCAATACATTTATTAGGTATAGGCCTACTGCAAAACAAGAACACGAAAGCTAAAAAATAATTCTCCAAATATTTGAAATAAGAAACTGCACAAATAAATAATAATTATCAATAAAAAAATATAATAGAAATGGTAAAATATTATTATTTATCCATTTATTCTGCCCCAATTAGAGTTGTCTGAATGCTATGGCTCATTTGAAAGTGTGATGACGTATCCCTTTGTTTTAAGATCTTCTTTTAGTGTAAATATTTCTATGTTCAATTTGATCTTTTCAAGGTCAATTTTTTCTTTTTCTGCTTGTATCTTTTCTGTTTCCTGTTTGAGCTTTTCAATTTCCGCTTTAAAGAGTTGACATCTCAGTGTGTCAATGTTTTCCACTGTGCAAGGAGTAGGAGGCCTTCTGTTGCCTTTAGCACGCTTGGCTGCTGGTGGTAGGTGGGTGTTGGAGCCATCCTGAGGTGTCTCAAGCAGACATGTTTCTGCAGGTGGGGACAGAGGTTGTTCGGCTGTATGAGGGGGAGGTGGTGCTGGTGTTGGTGCGAGGGCTGTTGCTTGGAGAGATTTTGGGGAAACTGGTGCCGGAGCATCTTCTGCTGTTCCACTCTCAACCCCACATGAAATCCCAATTACTGAGGGGGAGTCCTCACCAACAATGTCCAATAAAAGAGAGGAATATGGTCCCATGTCTGGCAACTACATAAAACTTTATGGACATATACGATGATGGACAGATGATCAACAGTAACGTAAACAACAACGTCACGAAAGAACCCTTGGGTTTAATTCGTTTTCAACAAACAACATATTACGTTGCTCTGATTGGTTGTAGGTCTATCCAATTGAGCGAAGGGGCATTTGTTTTACGAGTTCGGTTGAAACACGCCCCAGTCACAGCCCAACGGAGAGTTTTCAGACTCATATTCTGACTAGAATTATGAGTATGACAACGTCAGGCTAGTGCATAACTATTCACCCCCCCCAAAGTCAATACTTTGTAGAGCCACCTTTTGCAGCAATTACATTTGCAAGTCTCTTGGGGTGTGTATCTATAAGCTTGGCACATCTAGCCACTGGGATTTTTGCCCATTCTTCAAGGCAAAACTGCTCCAGCTCCTTCAAGTTGGATGGGCTCTGCTTGTGCACAGCAATCTTTAAGTCATACCACAGTTTCTCAATTGGATTGAGGTCTGGGCTTTGACGAGGCCATTCCAAGACATTTAAATCTTTCCTCTTAAACCACTCGAGTGTTGCTTTAGCAGTATGCTCAGGTCATTGTCCTGCTGGAAGATGAACCTCCATCCCAGTCTCAAATCTCTGGAAGACTGAAACAGGTTTCCCTGAAGAATTTCCCTGTATTTAGCGCCATCCATAATTCTTTCAATTTTGACCAGTTTCCCAGTCTCTGCCGACGAAAAACATCCCCATAGCATGATGCTGCCACCACCATGCTTCACTGGGGGGATGGTGTTCTCAGGGTGATGAGCGGTGTTGGGTTTGCACCAGGCATAGCGTTTTCCTTGATTGCCAAAAAGCTCAATTTTAGTCTCATCTGACCAGAGTACCTTCTTCCATATGTTTGGGGAGTCTCCCACATGCCTTTTGGCGAACACCAAACGTTTTTGCTTATTTTTTTCTTTAAGCAATGGCTTTTTTTCTGGCCACTCTTCCGTAAAGCCCAGCTCAGTGGAGTGTTCGGCTTAAAGTGGTCCTATGGACAGATACTCCAATCTCCCTAGTGGAGCTTTGCAGCTCCTTCAGGGTTAACTTTTGTCTCTTTGTTGCCTCTCTGATCAATGCCCTCCTTGCTTGGTCCATGAGTTTTGGTGGGTGGCCCTCTCTTGCCAGGTTTGTTGTGGTGCCATATTCTTTAAAAAAAATTATATCAAATCAAATCAAATTTATTTGTATAGCCCTTTTTACACGCAAGCATGTCACAGAGGGCTTCACATGCGCCCATAGAACTGCCCCTCAACCAACCTAAACCCTCAAGGAAGACAAGGAAAAACTCCCAGAAAAACTCCCACCGGGAGAAAAAATTGGCTTATTAAAATAATGGCTTTAATGGTGCTCCCTGGGATGTTCAAAGTTTTGGATTTTTTTTTTAACCCAACCCTGATCTGTACTTCTCCACAACTTTGTCCCTGACCTGTTTGGAGAGCTTCTTGATCTTCATGGTGCCCCTTGCTTAGTGGTGTTACAGACTCTGGGGCCTTTCAGAACAGGTGTATATATACTGAGATCATGTGACACTTAGATTGCACACAGGTGCACTTTATTTAACTAATAATGTGACTTCTGAAGGTAATTGGTTGCACCAGATCTTATTTAGAGGCTTAATAGCAAAGCGGGTGAATACATATATGCACGCACCACTTTTACGTTATTTATTTTTTAGACTTTTTAGAATTATTTTTTTTTCATTTCACTTCACCAATTTGAACTATTTTGTGTATGTCCATTACATGAAATCCAAATAAAAATCTATTTTAATTCCAGGTTGTAAGACAACAAAATAGGAAAAACGCCATGGGAGGACAATACTTTTGCAAAGAACTGTATGGTACATATATTGTTATTTGGCAAGTGCATCTCAGGTGATATTACGAAGTAATCCAAAAGTAATGTAACTAGTAGTGTAACTAGTTACTATCAGTGGTGAGTAATCTACTAAAATAAAGCATTACTTAAAAAATAATAACTCGTAATGTGTAATCTATTACTTTGTTTGAGTAACTACCCCAACAGGTTTGCAGATACCCCAAGAAGTAATTAATTAATAATATTTTCCTATGAAGTAATTGATTAATATTTTCTTATGAACCTGCAAGGCACCATTCAACACTTTCAACAGTATAAAGAAAAACCCATAATATTATACATTTTTAACAATGAGATGTTGTGTTTTTCCTTTGTTTTTGATAACAGACAATTGCTGTCATTAGCATGAAAAAGTGTACACAGGAAATCAATCACCACACATCCATGGAAAGCAAGCCCAAAAGATGGATGATTCAGCCCCTGTCCCAGAGGCTGGAACCCACAGACGCATGCCCCATGCGCAGTTGCACTGCTAATGACCTCCTCAGACGAGACCAAAGCTGTAGTTACAGCGAGAGCAGCAACTCCACTACTTTCAGCTATGATATCCTCTCCTTCACCTGCACCCAGTTCTTAGATATTGTTTCGTCTCAGAGGAAGGAAGTGCCGCGTGATGCAATGGTTCAGGCTAAACAGGAGGCAGTATTAGATGAAGTGGACAATGCAAATAATGATTGGCATCCAAGCAGTCCCAGTAGCCATGGAAGTCCTAACAGCAACAAAGGTTCCCACTATGGCTTCTACTCATTTGTGGAAGACCCTTCCAGCCCAGAGGCAGAGCTGAACAAAACCTGGATGGTTTCTCAGGAGCGAAAAACTAAGTTGGTCACCCTGAAGAACGTAGACAGTTTTAAACTGCAGACCTACTCCAGTGGCAGGAAGCCACAGAGTCTGTTTGATGAAAACAATGGAGATTCCCGTTACCAAGTGAATGATAATGGTGTCCAAAATGTGAACAAGCATGATGAGAAGCAGCTCAGACAGCAAATAATATATACCCAAGCCCCTAAGCAGAACTTCACATTCAAGGAGCAGTGGAGTGTGCTGGATAATCTGAATCTCAGCAACTCCCCCAACGGAATAACAGAAGACAGCAATCGTAATTCTTTATTACAGCATTTGTTGGTTGACTCAAGAGGTGGTGATACAGGTGATGAAAGTCTATACAGTGACAACCTTCAGTTAAAAGGCAGGGATACACAATCGACAAGTGGTCACACTGAGACACCAATTCAGCGGGAGATTTTCATCACTCAGGAAAGAGAATGGTGTTCACAAGGCATCAAACACAATGCTGTTAATGTAAAGGTGGCAGAGATCAAGACAAAATCTTCACAGCCCAAACCACTCTTCACATCTGTCAAAAAGGCGAAACCAAAGAACAAATTACATTTTCTTATCCAGCAGGAAATTAAGAAGAGTGATTGGGAAGAGGATCTGCTGAACCAGGAAAATGATTTGGACTTGTATGACCATGGGGCATCCCAGGATCTAGAGGAGAAAAAGAGGATCTTTGAACAAGTACAACATTTTGACACAGCAGAGGAGAAAAATCTTTCAATTTACCACACAACGAAAGAACATTTTTGGGTTAAGGTCAGACAAAGGAGCGGCAGCTCAGATACTAGAAATGTTTTTAATCCGGAAGAGACAGAGTTTTACACACATAAGAGTTCCACACCAGACAAACAGGAAGAACCTATTCACCATGAAAGTCCTTCATTTCTAGTAGAGCAGACAAACAAGATGACAGTCAGTAAATATTACTCCCCAACCATTTTAGTGTCAAAATTCGGTGAGTGAAAACAATCTTGAAATGTTTTAACACTGTTAGAGGATCCTTTTTCTGTAGCAATGACCTTTATACATTACATTTAGATTTCATTTATTTAGCAGTTGCTTTTATTCAATGCGATGTACAAGAACTGCAAATAGAAATAGTAGATATCAAAGACCAGTCATGCAAACGTCTACAGTATTTTGGTTTCCAGAGTCAGGGAACAGTCTGCATTTAGTAGCTGCATCGCAAAGTAACTGGTATAATGGTATTAATTCATTTTCTTTTCAGATAAAACCAAGAGCTTTTACCCCTGCAATCATCCAACTGCCCGACCATCCTGCTTTTGTATTGTGACTGCCCAACCATGGAGCTCCCAACATCCTTCTTTGCCTGTGGTGAGCAGGGTTCTTCCTCTGATGTCTACAAGTGAGGGGGTAAAGATGGGTGATGCGCCCGCACAGAGTCCAGCCTCTGGATATTTCATAGTCTAATCAGCGTCAAGTCGTGTTCTGTGGGAGACCTCACCTGTCCCTTTTGTACACTTTCATATTACTTTTTTCTTCTTCTTCTGTATCCCATGGAGAGGGAACTAGTCAGGAACATGCCTGCTTTCAGTTTGAAATATAGACAAGCAGCATTTGAATATACAACCCGAATTCCGGAAAAGTTGGGACGTTTTTTTAATTTGAATAAAATGAATGTAATTACTTTCAAATCACATGAGCCAATATTGTATTCACAATAGAACATAGATAACATAACAAATGTTTAAACAGAGAAAGTTTACAATATTTATGAACAAATGAGCTCAATTCAAATTTGATTCCTGCTACAGGTCTCAAAATAGTTGGGACAGGGGCATGTTTACCATGGTGTAACATCTTCTCTTCCTTTCAAAACATTTTGAAGACGTCTGGGCATCGAGGTTATGAGTGTCTGGAGTTTTGGTGTTTGGTCCCATTCTTGCCTTATATAGGTTTCCAGCTGCTGAAGTGTTCTTGGTCGACTTTTATGTATTTTTCGTTTAATGATGCACCAAATGTTCTCTATAGGTGAAAGGTCTTAACTGCAGGCAGGCCAATTCAGCACCCGGACTCTTCTACGACAAAGCTGTGCTGTTGTAATAGCTGCAGTATGTGATTTTGCATTGTCCTGCTGAAATACACAAGGCCTTCCCTGAAATAGACGTTGTCTGGAGGGGAGCATATGTTGCTCTCAAACCTTTATATACCTTTCAGCATTCATAGTGTCTTCCAACACATCCCCATACCATCAGAGATGCTGGCTTTTGAACTGAACGCTGAAAACATGATGGAAGTTCTCCCTCCTTTTTTGCCTGGAGGACACGGTGTCCGTGATTTCCAACAATAATATCAAATTTGGACTCGTCGGACCATAGAACACTGTTCAACTTTGAAATAGTCCATTTTAGATGAGCCTTAGCCCACTGGACACGACGGCGCTTCTGGACCATGTTCACATATGGGCTTCCTTTTGCATGATAGAGCTTTAGTTGGCATCTGCAGATGGCATGGCGGATTGTGTTTACCGACAGTGGTTTCTGAAAGTATTCCTGGGCCCATTTAGTAATGTCATTGACAGAATCATGCCGATGAGTGATGCAGTGTCGTCTGAGGGCCCGAAGACCACGGGCATCCAATAAAGGTCTTCGGCCTTGTCCCCTACGCACAGTGATTTCTCCAGTTTCTCTGAATCTTTTGATGATGTTATGCACTGTAGATGATGAGATTGCAAAGCCTTTGCAATTTGACGTTGACAAACATTGTTTTTAAAGTATTCCACAATCTTTTTACGCACTCTTTCACAGATTGGAGAGCCTCTGCCCATCTTTACTTCTGAGAGACTCTGCCTCTCTAAGACATCCCTTTTATAACTAATCATGTCACAGACCCGATATCAATTAACTTAATTAGTTGCTAGAGGTTCTCAAAGCTGAATCCTTCCCAAATGTCTTGCTTTTTTAGCCATTTGTTGCCCCCGTGCCAACTTTTTTGAGACCTGTAGCACACATCAAATTTGAAATGAGCTCATTTAGTGGATAAGAGTGTAACATTTTTCAGTAGATTTTTTTTAAATGTTATCAATGTTATATTGTGATCAACATATTGGCTCATGTGATTTTTAAGTCTTATAATTTTCATTTTATTAAAATGTTAAAAACATCCTAACTTTTCTGGAATTCGGATTGTAAGTGAATAATACCATTTAAATGGTGTGTTACATTTACATTTATTCATTTAGCAGACACTTTAATCCAAAGCGACTTCCAAGAGAGAGCTTTACAAAGTGCATAGGTCACTGATAATAACAACAAGATAGCCCCAAAGCATTGCAGGTAGCCAAAAACAGAAGTACACGTTGTGAACAACCAAAAATAAGTGCTAAAGGGAAGAAACCATAAGAGCATGTAGTTAAGCAAATGACAATACACAACATGAGTCTCTAAGTGCAAGTGTACCTGTAGGAAAGCAATAAAAAACGGATTAAATATAATACAATAGTTTAAATCAGCTACCACTAACTGTTATGTGATTGTTCTTCATGTATCTCCCCAATAGTAGAATTGTAAATGTTTTAGTAATTGCACATTATCAGCCCTGTGCCACTGTTCTTTATTTATGATTTACATTTACATTTAGTCATTTAGCAGAAGCTCTTATCCAGAGCGACTTACAGTAAGTACAGGGACATTCCCCCGAGGCAAGTAGGGTGAAGTGCCTCGCCCAAGGACACAACGTCATTTGGCTCAGCCAGGAATCGAACTGGCAACCTTCAGATTACTAGCCCGATTCCCTAATCGCTCAGCCACCTGACACGCTGACTCACCTGATTTATTGTGCTTAAATTAAATGTCTGTGTCAACTGAATCAGATTATTCTGAGAATCGGTTTATTTTTCTTTAATACTAAAGTAGTTGCCTTTACATCCTAAACTAGCTGTTAATTTACTCATTGCATGGGTGACTTTTTCCTTATACATCATCGCAACAGATGCCCTCCCTGAGAGATTTGGCTGGAGCAGCCACCAGGGTTGGGGTACTTACTCCAAAAAAGTTATAGATTACACATTACTAGTAACTTTTTTTTTGTACAAAGTAATGCTTTACTTTACTAGATTACTCACTGCTGAAAGTAAGTAGTTACACTACTAGTTACATTACATTTTATTTTACATTTATGCATTTAGCAGACGCTTTTATCCAAAGCGACTTCCAAGAGAGAGCTTTACAAAAGAGCATAGGTCACTGATCATAACAACGAGGTAGTCCCAAACATTGCAAACAGCCAAAACATGAAGCATACATTGTGACAAAACTAAACAAGTGCCAAAAGGAAAGACCCATAAGAGCATGCAGTTATACAAGTTACAAATTAAAACAACATGAACCACAAAAAAGTGCAGGACTGTACCTATAGAAGAACAATCAATAGTAAAATATTTCACAACGAGTACAAGACTTAACTTCGTTATAACTAACCTACAAGAGCAACAAGTCACTCAATAAGGGTCATTGTGATCCTGGAGGAAACAAACAACAGGCCTAGCCAAGCATTCAGAAGTGCCGTTGTACTCCCGGAACAAGTGCGTCTTGAGCCTTTTCTTGAAGGTGGGGAGACAGTCAGTGTCCCTGATGGAGGTGGGGAGCTGGTTCCACCATTGGGGGGCCAGGCAGGAGAAGAGCTTGTGTTGGGACCTGGCAGTCTTGAGCGGTGGGACCAGCAGGCGGTTATCTGAGGAAGACCGTAGGTGACGGGTGGGGGTGTAAGTTTGCAGGAGAGACTTGATGTAGTCGGGTGCAGTCCCGTTCACTGCTCGGAAGGTCAGTACCAGGGTCTTGAATCTGATACGGGTGTTGATGGGTAGCCAGTGGAGAGAGATGAGGAGCGGGGTAACATGGGAGTGTCTGGGTAGATTGTAGACCAGGCGGGCCACTGTGTTCTGAATCCTCTGAAGAGGGCGGGTTGCACATACTGGGAGACCAGCGAGTTGCAGTAGTCCAACTTGGAGAGGACCATTGCTTGGACTAGCAGCTGGGTGGAGTGCTCAGACAGGTATCTCCTGATCTTCCGGATGTTGTAGAGGGTGAATCTACAAGACCGGGAGACTGCGGCAATGTGGGCCGTGAGGGAGAGCTCGTCATCCATGGTAACCCCAAGGTTCCTAGCAGAGGATGAAGGGGTCACCGTCGCAGATCCCAGGGTGATTGACAGATCATGGGAGATGGAGGGTTTAGCCGGGATGATGAGAAGTTCTGTTTTGGCGAGGTTCAGCTGGAGGTGGTGCTCGGTCATCCAGGCAGAGATGTCTGTGAGGCAGGCCTCAATCCTAGCTGAGATCCCCGGATCAGTTGGGGGGAACGACAGGTACAGCTGCGTGTCGTCAGCGTAGCAGTGGTAGGAGAAGCCATGGGAGGTGATGATTGGTCCAAGTGAGGTGGTGTACAGAGAGAAGAGGAGGGGGCCAAGGACGGAGCCCTGTGGGACACCAGTGGAGAGCTGGCGAGGGCCTGACAGTTTGACTCCCCTGGAGACCTGGTAGGATCTTCCCGACAGGTAGGATGAGATCCACTGGAGTGCAGTGCCAGTGATGCCCATCTCAGAAAGTCTGGAGAGTAGGATCTGGTGGTTAACCGTGTCAAACGCTGCAGAAAGGTCCAGCAGAATGATGACGGATGACCTGGAAGCCGCTCTGGCAGACTGGAGGGCAGTGGTGACTGAAAGGACAGTCTCTGTGGAGTGGCCAGTCTTGAATTGGATGAATGATTGGTTGGGGTCAAGCAGGTTGTTCTGAGAGAGAAAGTAAGACAGTTGGTTAGATACAGCACGTTCAGTTGTTTTTGAGAAGAAGGGTAGCAGTGATACCGGTCTGTAGTTCTGGAGGACGGCAGGGTTAAGGGAGGGTTTTTTGAGTAGAGGGGTAACTCTGGCCTGTTTGAAAGCAGAGGGAAAGGTGCCGGAGGTAAGGGAGGAGTTTAGGACATGGAGAAGAAAAGTTATGACGGAGAACGAGATGGTTTGAAAGAGAGGGGAGGGGATAGGATCAAGGGGACAGGAGGTGGGGCGATGAGAGAGAATGAGGTCAGAGATCTCTGCCTCGGACAGGGGAGAGAAAGAGTTTAGACATTTAGTTGGGTCAGTCATGGAGGGTGGGAGGGTAGGAAAGGTGGGTTTAGGGAACCGACTGCTAATATCAGCGACTTTTTTCTCAAAGAAGGAGGAGAAGTCGTCTGCTGTCAGGGTGGAGGGGGGGTGGGTGGGGGAGGTGGGTTAAGAAGGGTGGAGAAGGTAGAGAAAAGTTTGTGGGGGTTTGAAGCAGAGTTAATTTTGTTCAGAAAGTAGTGGGTTTTAGCACCAGTTATGTGAACAGAGAAGGATTTAAGGAGGGAGTGATACTTATCAAAGTCCAGACCGTCTTTGGACTTGCGCCATCTCCCCTCAGCTGCCTGAAGGGTGGACCGTTCTTCACGAATAACATCCGTAAGCCACGGGCAGGAGGGAGAAGATTGTGCAGGCCTGATGGACAGAGGACAGAGAGAGTCAAGTGATGCAGTTAAAGTGGTTAACAGGGTGTTGGTGGCAGTGTTAGTGGGTTGGGACGAGAACTCGTCAATGGGAGGGAAGCTGTTACACTATAGGAGAAATGGGAGGGGGATAGGGAGCGGAGGTTGCACCGGAAAGTTACCAGGGGAGGGGAGGTAGGAGGAGTTGGAGGGAGAGAGACAGAGACAGAAAATTGGTGATCAGAAATGTGCAGTGAGGTTACAGAGGTTAAGTCAGTGATACAGTTACGTGTCAGGATGAGGTCTAGCTGTTTGCCTGCCTTGTGTGCTCAGCAGAGTCAGGTCGAAGGAGGTCAGGAGAGACAAGAAGTCGACAGCCTGCGTTCCTTGGAGGTGGATGTTGAAGTCCCCAAGGATTATCAGCGGGGTTCCATCATCCGGGAAGACGCTGAGGAGCATGTCCAGCTCCTCCACAAAGTCGGCTAGCGGTCCTGGTGGGCGATAAAGAACAATTAAGCACGCTTTGATAGGATCAGTTAGCATCACATAATGGTGTTCAAATGATGTGGCACTAACAGAGAGTGGTGTGGATGTGTATTTAATGTGGGGAAAGAAGCAAACCTGGCCCACCACCTGCCTGGTTGAGGGGGGTGAGTGAGTGAGTGAAGGAGTGGTTGACGGAGAGAGCTGCTGGAGTTGCAGTGTTCTCTGGGCGGATCCATGTCTCTGTCAGCGCAAGGGCATGAAGAGAAGCCTGGGATGCAAATGCCGGAATGAAGTCTGCCTTGTTCACAGCAGACTGGCAGTTCCAGACCCCTACAGAAAGAGAGAGGACAGGTGGAGAAGATCTGGATAGGTAGTGAAGGTTAGAAGTTGTGCGTATATACTTTGTGACATATCTAAGTCTACGGGTAGTGTAATTAACAGGAATTGTAAGGAAACACCTGCTAGCTATGAATATGTTGTAGGTAGATTAGAATATAAATATAGTGATGCTTATTCAAAGAGGTGATCCGTCCCCGTCGGCCATCCTCGGAGGACTCCCGCCGGTAGACTCCCTGTTTTTGTTCGGCCGAGTCTTTGTGCAACGAGGCTGGCAGGCGAGGCTGCCTCTGCAGTGCTAGCCGCCTGAAATATGCAAATGCACATATACAACGCGCCCATTACTGTCAAACAAAAGGCAGCTTGAGTACCCCGAGTATCCTGAAACCAAAACTGACTCACTGGCTAGCTACTCTTTGACCATCAGGAGTTGTTAGTGGTGTGGGGGGCTCTAGGCTTGTAGTCGGTGATCTGCCTGAGCCCTCTCCAGACAGAAGCAGAGCCGTGAACTGGTGTTTTAGTCTCTCTGAGTAGTCGTTTAGCCTTTCTCACCACCTTGCTAAACCTGTTTCTCGACTCCTTGAATCTGCCTCTATCCCCACTCCTAAATGCTTCCTCCTTCTCCGACCTCAACCTAACCTTGTGAGTTCAAGGGTTAGCAAACTAATGCAGTGAACTACAGACATAACAAAGATTAATGTAAGTTTCTAAGACACTCATTTTGCATAATGTAATTGACACCCCCTAAAACCTGTTCACTCTATTTCCTGTAGTATGCTGGAATTCAGCCCATCGATGATGTGAACAATGAGGTAAGCGAAAGTTCCTCTCTCCCTTGGTAAGTTATACACCATCATGTCAGACATAAGACATTCATTGTTTGCCACTGCTGCTTTTGTATTTTGCCACAGCAGTGATCTAGACATTACACTGGCTGTACATTTTGTAGTTTAGATTATCAGTCTAATGATGCAAAAAAGCTAGGGTTTCTTAAAGTATTCATTTAATTGTTCTACTTAATTAGTGACCCATAGGAAAAATAGGTTTTTGCAATGTGTCCCTAAATACATAAAAGGCATTTCCCCCTACTTATAACACCTTTAGGGTCAAATTGACCCATGAGTCTACATTTACGTTACCATTTATTCATTTAGCAGACGCCCTTATCCAGAGCGACTTACAGTAAGTACAGGGACATTCTCCCCGAGGCAAGTAAGGTGAAGTGCCTTACCCAAGGACACAACATCATTTGGCACAGCCAGGAATCAATCTGGCAACTTTCAAATTACTAGCCCGGTTCCCTAACCGCTCAGCCATCTGATTGTCTACAGACAGAGGCATTGTTACTAACATTTAATGATAGCTAGATGGCGCTTGTTGCATGGAGCAACGGCACGGTCTTAAAATGAACGTGCCTTCCGTCAATCTGTCATTTTATTTCCGTGTTGTTAGTCAGTAATCATTTCATTAGAGCGTACCCCTTCAATCATTCAGAAAATTGTAATTTATTGGCGAAAGAATGTCAAACACGTTGCGGATTAGGCTAGACTGCATTTGGTCTATAGTACCCCAACATATCAACATTTTATAGTCTGCTGACAAGATTGCGTTGTCCCCAGTCAAAAGTATAAACAAACACACAGGGACACCATAAACATTCAATGGTCTGATTAGATCCAGTTATACTGGCAAAACATGTAATGTTCTTCAGAACATGGTCCAAGTATTATGGAATGCCGTTTGAGTCAAAATTTAATAAATAGTTTAATTACTTAATATGGCTATGAAATAATCCCGGAAAAATATGGCAACATCATATAAATATATAGCTCAATCCATTTACCTAAATAAATACATCTACTTATTTCAAAAGTTTTTCAAAACACATTTATTTATTTCATGGGATTTTTATTTCCTAATGCCATATCTATTAATTTATTTGTACTTTTACTTCCTAATGCCACATTTATTTCTGTGCTCTATTTTATTTCCAATCCTACATCCTTTAATTATTACTTTTATCACTTGAATTATTGTTTTTATAGATTTTATGTGAAGCACCTTGAGCTACAATTCTTGTATGAAATGTGCTGTATAAATAAAGTCTTACTTACTACATGCAAATGAGAGGGGCGTGGTTATCTTCAGACCAAAGCAGCTGCACAAGATCATCCAATAGGGTCCAACTGCAGCACTCTCTCCTCAGGCCCTTCAAAACTGGAACTTTCTCCTCAGGCCCCTCTTTCAAGAAGAGCCTAGGTGTTACCGCCACCACTGTTTGGAGAATATATTGCATTTATATGTATAGCTTACGTTGAACTTGAGCATCTCGGCTATAGCGGAATCATAAAACACGGGACGAGATGTTAAAACTGTCCACTATGCCAATAGATGGTATGCACTCGCATGAGATTTGCCGTGATGTAGACAGAGTGGCATGGGAGGTTTATTTCTTGACTGGGTTAAGATGTCGGGAGTCAGATGTAGGGAGTCAGGTGGCTAAGCGGGTAGAGCGTCGGGCTAGTAATCTGAAGGTTGTCAGTTCGATTCCCGGCCGCTGCACAATATGTTGTGTCCTTGGGCAAGGCACTTCACCCTACTTGCCTCGGGGAGAATGTCCCTTTACTTACTGTAAGTCGCTCTGGATAAGAGCATCTGCTAAATGTAAATGTCAATTTTGGGACACATCCTCAGTAGTGTGCCTTTGAATCAGTGGGTGTTTCGGCCTTTAATCACTAAACACCCTCATCAAAGGTTGCCAGCTAAAGGGTGATCAAGCCTTAGCTTGTGTCCCATGCCCAATTAAGATTTCCCACGGGACTATGCAAGGCAGGGGCGTCCTCTTCCCTGAGCCAGCCCTACACTGACCGCACTGTATGGTTAACATTATCACAAAATATTATGTTAAATGATTAAAGTAGCTGGCAAGAACCACATTCATTCCATAAACATAACCCATATAGTCATAACTGTAATGTTTTACTCTCATGGGATTACTACACAAAAAGAGCCTGAACTATTAGTATTTGTGTTTTTTAGAAAAGATCATGCAGCGTGTCGGATTTCTTGCGTCATGTGTGTTTAAGTTTTATTTTGATCGATATTGTGAGACTACATTGAACAGTGTATTTTCATTCACATTAGTCCCTCAGTACATTGATGCAAAAGAAAATCCCAAATATAGAGGTCCCTGTGGCTCAGTTGTCCAAAGAGTAGCATCTGTGTTCCAGGGGGTAGTGGTTCATATCTCAATGCAGGTAGAGAAGGATTTAAAATTCAAAATTAATTAGAAAAGTTCAACGTGTTATTCACAGAGTTGGGTAACGTTACTTTTTAAAGTAACTAATTACAGTTACTAGTTACATTTCTTGCAAAGTAACTTGTTATGTTACTTAGTTACTTGCTGTAGAGAGTAAGGCTTTAAGTTACTTTTGCATTACATTAAGAAAAGTATTTTATTTGTAAGACAATTCACCTTGGTCACTCTTATGCCCAGAAGGCACATTTAATGGGTTGACCTCAGCAATAGCACATATTTTACTGCATAGTCAGTGTCACTCGCATATAACATGATCAATCCTCATTATACAGCAATACGGATCAAGGTAATAATCCACCATAATGAAAAGCAATATTTGCATGAAGTTCTTGAAACAACAAAGTTTTTAATCAATAAATAGTTTAGTAAAATGTCAGGCAGATGTCTAGTAGTTAGCTAGCTCTACAATTTACCGGGGCTAGGTATGAATCTAGGAGCAAAACGAAACTAAGCTATAGCTATATACAGTGCCCTCCAAAAGTATTGGAACAGTGAGGCGAATTCCTTTATTTTTGCTGTAGACTGAAAACATTTGGGCTTGACATCAAATAATGAACGTGAGACCAGAGATCAACGTTTCAGCTTTTATTTCCAGGTATTTACATCAGGATCTGATGCACAACTAAGAAAATATCACATTTTGTTTGAATCCACCCATTTGTCATGTGAGCAAAAGTATTGGAACAGATATACTTAAAACATATTTAAGTGAATAAGACTTAATATTTAGTTGCAAATCCTTTGCTTTCAATAACTGCAGCAAGTCTGTGACCCATTGACGTCACCAAACTTTTGCATTCTTCCTTTTTGATGCTTTCCCAGGCTTTCACTGCAGCCTCTTTCAGTTGTTGTTTGTTTTGTGGGGTTCCTCCCTTCAGTCTCCTCTTAAGCAGGTAAAATGCATGCTCTATAGGGTTTAAGTCTGGAGATTGACTTGGCCAGTCTAATACCTTCCATTTCTTGCCCCTGATGAACTCCTTTGTTGTTTTGGCAGTGTGTTTTGGGTCGTTATCTTGCTGCATGATGAAGGCTCTGCCAATCAGTTTGGTTGCATCTTTCCTTAAATTGGCAGACAAAATGTTTCTGTAGACTTCCGAGTTCATTTTGCTGCTGCCATCATGTGTTACATCCTCAATGAAGATTAATGAGCCCGTCCTAGAAGAAGCCATGCAAGCCCAAGCCATGACATTACCTCCACCGTGTTTCACAGATGAGCTTGTGTGTTGGGGATCATGAGCAGTTCCTTTCTTTCTCCAAACTTTAGCCTTTCCATCACTTTGGTAAAAGTTCATCTTTGTCTCATCAGTCCATAAAACTTTGTCCCAGAATTTTTGAGGTTCATCTCTGTACTTTTTGGCAAATTCCAGCCTGGCCTTCCTATTCTTCTTGCTAATGAGTGGTTTGCATCTTCTGGTGTAGCCCTTGTACTTTTGTTCATGAAGTCTTCTGCGAACAGTAGATAGTGATACCTTCACTCCTGCCATCTGGAGGTTGTTGCTGATCTCACTAACAGTTGTTTTAGGGTCTTTCTTTACAGCTCTCACAATGTTTCTGTCATCAACTGCTGATGTTTTCCTTGGTCTACCTGTTCGACGTCTGTTACTTAGTACACCAGTAGTTTTCTTCTTCTTCAGGACATTCCAAATGGTTGTACTGGCTATGGCCAATGTTTCTGCAATGGCTCTGATTGATTTTCCATCTTCTCTAAGACTCACAATTGCTTGTTTTTCACCCAAAGACAGCGCTCCGGTTTTCATGTTGTTTTCACCTCTGAATACAGTCTGCATAGACAAAACCTATCTTACCCAATCTGAACCTGAGTGTAGACATTCAGTGGTATTTATTGATTGAATAATGTATGTAATAGGACACACCTGGGCAACAAAACACACCTGTCAGTCATATGTTCCAATACTTTTGCTCACGTGACAAATGGGTGGGTTCGAACAAAAAGGTGATATTTTCTAATTTGTGCATCAGATCCTGATGTAAATACCTGGAAATAAAAGCTGAAACGTTGATCTCTGGTTTCACGTTCATCGTTTGATGTCAAGCCCAAATGTTTTCAGTCTACAGCAAAAATAAAGGAATTGGCCTCACTGTTCCAATACTTTTGGAGGGCACTGTATATATGGTAGCAAATTGGTGTTCACTTAACTTACATACTGAACCAGACTTTACTTACTGTAATATAATCCTAAAACCGCTGCAACGATACAGCGACGCATCACACAAGCTTGAGTTCAAATACATTATTTAATGTGACATTACGTAGGCCTACTGTATGCAAGTCTTAAATAACTATTTAGCTGGTCGGCTCCATGACGCCGGGTAAGTTGGGCTCGTGAGACTGCTCACCAAATGAACGAAGGGGAACCTACTTGTCTAGCATTTTCGTAGGTACCTAGGTTAGCGAAAAGTAGCCTCAACTTTCCTAGACTTTTAGCTGTGTGCAGAGGGCTTGCGACCAAAAGACTTGAGTAACGCGTTACCTTTTTGAACAAGGAACTAGTAACGGATTCATTCAATTAAATAAGTAAAGCGTTACGTTACTCGTACCTAATAAAAGTAGTCTGGTTATTCATATAAATGCAATACCTCCTCCAACCAGTGGTGGCGGTAACACCTAGGCTAAACCTGAAAGAGGGGCCTGAGGAGAGAGTTCTGGTTTGAGGGGCCTAAGGAGAGAGTTCTGGTTTTGAGGGGCCTGAGGAGAGAGCGCTGCGTTGGACCCTATCGCCAGCACCTGTGCTAGAGGGAGCTAATAGTACATTTTGCACACGAACACGATGCTCGATAAGTCTCAAACTTTTTAAGGCTTTGTGATTAATGTCTAAGTTCTGTAGAGCACTTATACGCCCAAGTACCTCTACAAAATCGCAAATGTGTGCCAAAAGTATGACCCCTGACAAGCCGATCAATTTGATCAGCCAAGGCCATCTCTGACACCAAATATATTTTCCATCATCTCTCGAATCCAGGTGCCTCTCCGCCCCTCTCATTTGCATGTAGGATTGGAAATAAATAGAGCACAGAAAATTGTGGCATTAGGAAATAAAAGTCCCTATAAATAAATACATGTGGCATTAGGAAAAAAAAGTCCCATGAAATAAATAATGTTTTGAGTAAGTATGTATACATTTTTTAGATAAATGGATTCAGCTATATATTTATATGATGCTATATTTATATTAGTGCTGTCAGTTAAACGCTTCATTTAACGCAAACCCATTTTAACGCCGTCAATGTTTTTATTGCAAGATTAATATGCTTTTTGGCCTAGCAAACTTTTAAAACATTTTCACATGCTGTTGCAACAACTAGTAACGTTAGAAAAACTACAACACTACTCTGGATCTAGCTAGACCGGAAACAAAAAAACAGGCCCGCCGCACACACTTGTTTGGGCTTGCGAGCCGGCCAAAGAGTAGTAGACTAACGTTAAGTTTTGAGTGGATAGCAAGTGTAAGACGACGAAATGGATGCCAATAAGATTCTGAATTGGAAAGTTTACTTTTAAAAAGTTGCCAAATGGTTCCATTGACAAGACCAAAGTGATCTGTGTGTTTTGTCGTTGTGAACTGAGCTATCATCGCAGCACGTCCAGTCTGAAATACCACTTGATGGCCAAGAACACAGCTGATGCGAATTCTCCGCCCCCTCGTCAAATCAAGAATGTCAGCAATGAATGACTTCAAACAGAAGCACATAGTACCACAACTAAGAACAAACTTACTACAGCCATAACTAAATGGGTGGCTACTGCATGTAGGCCTGTTAACGTTGTGGAGGACGAAAAAGTATGGGACATAAATAAATCAAGGGACATTTAAAATAGATAAAAATGTGCGATTAATTGCGAGTTAACTTTGCATTAATGCGATTATTCGCAATTAAATGTTTTGATCGTTTGACAGCACTAATTTATATATTTATAGCCATGTTTTTTTTCAGGGTTTATTTCGTAGCCTTATTTGTTTACATATTTACATATTTATTTAATTTAGACTCAAACGGCATTCCATAAAGTATTGCAAAAATGAGAGCGACGTATAATTGTTTGGAAATTCTAGGCTATAGGGCTTACTTGATATTAGCATGTTGATGCTTAGCCTATTCACTTTAACAACCTTTCGGAATGACAAAACAGTGGATAATACGTCCGAAATAATATCAAACTGGTTGAGAATGTAACATTGTAACATTGGTACGAAAGTTGCATTTGATAAATCAAGTAGGTGGCCTATTTACATCAAGTAGCCTGACAGATCATTTAGAATATCTTAAGTTTTGTGCCCTTTACATCTACGGACTAAACAGAATAAGTCGGCTAATCTTGGGTACTACATTGTGCGTAGAATTTCTTCTTTTGTTGTTGCTGGTAACCCGTGGATGCATCTTCATAGCTGTTCAAAAGATGCAATCCCACCTAATGATCGATCGCGTAGTGAATCAATGCATTTGGTACCAATAGTTCCTTTTCAGCAGTGTATCTTACTCAAATCAAATTACCCAACATTCCAAGCATTCCATTACAGTGTTTCCTCTATGTTTATTTTACTTTGGTTGCTAGCGGTGGTGAATAGAGGAGGAGACCAGAGTGAAGCACAAGACCAGTGTGAAGTATAAGTGCAGAGTAAAGCAGAAGAGCAAAATGTAACAGGAGAGAGGTCAGAAAGAGAGGAGAGTGGAGGAGAAGAAGATGGTGGCATTGTGTGTGAAAAGAGGTGAATAAATATATTTGTTTGTGTTGCAGTGAAGCAGGGCCGGCCCAAGCCTTTATGGGGCCTTAAGCAGAATTTATTTGGTGGCCCCTCAGCGTTGCAATCATTTTTTTTCTTCAGTACCGCAATTCTTCGATTAAATTTACTACACATCCTTTTTGGCATTGTTTTTGGTGCGCCGTTTATTCAAGAGCGGCGTTTATTTGAGGGTGACGTTTAATCAAAGAAATACGGTATTCTAGGCTACCTGCGCTAGCATTCTTTAACGTGTTAGTTCGCTAGATTAAATGTTCTTAGATCTTTTAAATCACCCTTTAAGCAACGAGCAAATGTCATTGTTAGTTAGACTAGCTAGCTCTAACACATCTTCTTTTTACTAACGCTGATTTGCAAGGAATGCAAGAACAGCTAGATAACAAAAACCTAGACTACCTAAGCTACTGTACAACCTTTAAACTAGTTTAGCTAAGAGCACCTGCTTCTCTAGTTCTTTCAATAAATAATCTAGACAGGCGTTAGCTTCCCCTCTAATGCAGCCTAACAGCTAGCCTCTAGCTAGCTAGAGTAATTTGCTAAGTAAGATATGTTGATGTGATATTTGAATAGTATTTAGCCAACAGTGGACCCGTAGTGCAAGAAAAGAGTGTTCATTAATGACATGCTGCTACTAGGTATTTCAGGACATGCTACTTCTACCGTATTTCTGGGGCGGCGTTTATTAAACAATGTTCATTTTTGGTGCGGCGTTTAATTGCAGAAACACAGTACATTAAACTGTAATTTCATGTATATTGGGGGCCCTCTGGCAGCTACAGGGGCCCTAAGCAGCCGCTTAGTTCGCTTATGCCGGCCCTGCAGCGAAGTGTCAGTTCCGTTTCATACATAAAACTTTTGGCGGCGGGGCTGGTCCCCACTGCTAAAAAAGAATCCTAAAGGAAACACTGCATTGTGATAGGCCTACTTACAGCTCAAGAATACATTTCATTTAGCTTACTGTATGCAGGGAATGGCATAACAAAGATGTTGTTTTAAAAAAAAATTGGTCCGGACCAAGAGATCCAAGAACCAAACTACAAGTGTGAACATGAAAGTCATAACCTCCACCAGCGATGAGCAGTAGCCTAATCAGAAACTAGCATAGAGTTTTTGCACCATTTCGTGTTGAAACACACAACGCATAGTCCAATTTATCGTTCAGGGAGCAAATATTTGAGAGCAGGAGAAACAGGAGATTGTAGCTTCTAGCTTAGAAGTTCCAAGCATACTCTTATTTTTGCAACACTTGGACTGTGCCGTCAATAAATAAAGAACAATAGTTGTTTTGCCAGGATAACTGGATCTACCAGACCCTTGAATGTTTATGAGACAAATCGCAAACTATAGTTAAGAGTATCCAGTAATTCGCCTTACATACATAGATTGTAAATTTTCATTGGTGATTTTATCAGCTAATGAATACAGGCAAAAATACGTTTATTAGTTACGTTTATCTGCTTTACAAAACATAGCTTATTTGCAATCATAAATTATTGTTGCTGCTCTAAAATAATGGGACATCATATTTGTTATAATTTTGCACATAATTATATATAGGCTATATATGTATAAACTATAAATATTAGGTATATTTATACACTATATATTAAACTTTGTCTCTTTGTCCCTCGCGACATCTGCTGATAGAAAAGAGAATGGCAGCCTTGGAATGCAGGAAAAAAATGGCCGAATGTGCTATTTAACAGTAAACAGGAGTGAAATAGCCTTTAACCCTTTCCTGCCGGACCGTTCAAATATGGGCATTAAAATGCCCATGGTTCCCGCCTTAATAACTTTGCCGTCCAATCACCGATTTTATTTCTGAAAACTGCCAGATACTCATGACAACTTAAGCTCAAAGCACATATCATTGGTTAAGGGGTTAGTGGGAGGGGGAAATAAATCTATTGTCTGCAACGGCATCCATTGTTTTCCGAGGCGGAGCCAGAGCGGAGACCATGGGAGATTGCCTACAGTGTTAGATTTACAGCTTTGAATTGAAATCGGAGACGATATGAGTAAAGACAAGTTCCTTAATATGTGTTGTCAATATTGTCAATTAAAAGTCTCAACTTTTTACTTACGAAGAATTTGTTTGTGGGAGTGACGCGAGTGTTTTCAGGAAAGAATGACGTGTCCGGCTTGGCCGTTTGTGACAGGCAGCAATGACGGTAGTAGCACTGTTTAGCTTCGATTTGAGCAGATTTCTAAAAAACTTCGAAAAACAACATTAACTAATTAGATTATGTACACTGTAAGCTAAATGTACATGCCTTGTTTGGCCAATTCGGTCGATTGTGGAAGAATCTCGAACGTATTTTAGTTATCGAGAGGAGTATCCAGCCATAGCGCTAGCTACTTTTGGGACAGGATAATTCCGGTTTCCCCTATGTCTCCACTAGTCACTAAAATGGTCATAACTTTTAATCAAAATATGGTATTTCTAATCTGTCTTCTGTTCTACATTGCCCACAGACCTGTGGATATTCCACCTACTCAAAGTATTTCTCTATCTTGTAATTAAAGTGGTTAAAAATGCATTTGTCTGATGAGGTATGGTGGATGGAGAAGTTTTTGTAAAGAATGGCTGCCTGAAACCACTTTGATAAAATATGATTTGCCTTAAGTGATCATATATTTATTGACATGATAAAAATCCCCTAGTTCTGTTCTTCAAGATGGTATAAACAGTTAAGGTGTATGATTTAATATGAAAATTCATAAAATATGAAAATTAATATGAATATCATATTTCAACAGCTTATGGAATGTTCGGAATGTTGTCTCAGGCAGTAAAGGGTTTCGCTTTTCCCGGTGTGATTTTGACAAATAAATAAATACTGGGTGATAAAACACACATATCTAGGAAAGAAAGCAGGGTCCTGGAATTTGATTGAGTGCAAAGATAACATTTTAATTTCTCTTCACTGGGTCAAAATGATCCTTTCAGCACTCTAGTGTTAAAGAGTAAATACTCCAAACCATTTCTTATTTTATATCAAACCTCTACGGTTGATACATACATGCAAGCTAAACTCATCAATCCTGGTCTTGATTCTGACAAATGTCAAACAAAGTCTTGTCGAGGATTCCATTGGGAAGCTTCTTAAAAATACATTTTCCCTGAAGCAAACCAGGCGGCTTCATAGCTGCATCCATGTTAGTATGTCACGTTTGATGTGATAATTTCATACACAAGGCATACACACAGGTTCGAAGACTCGTTCTCGCCCCCTACAGTGCAATTCTGCTAGGTATACATCCGCGCTAAAATATCAAGGTGAAAGTCATCATAGCTTGCATAGTATAGACCCATCTCCCACCCAACTTTGAGAATAGATAAACGGCAATATTTTTTTATTGCCTGATAAGAGTCTCACGTTAACGTAGGACGTTTACGCCGATAACGGCCCACCACTAATATATAGCCTATATACTGTATATATGAGAATGAATATAGGTAGAATACACCACAGTGTCATTAAAATAAATATGCAGATTACAACCTTCAGCCCTGTATTGTTATAGTAAAGATAAAACAAAAATGGACCTAAGAACAAACTCTGCTCAACTACTGTATCTTTGTTAAATTAAAAAGGCTATCTTAAATTATTGGATCATGCTAAATAATTACACAATTTTGGTCAGATGATTTCATTGGTTTCTGTTTAATTCAGTTTTAGTTTCATTTTCTTAGGAACCCAGGATATTTTCATTCCTTTATTAGTTTTGAAAATAAATTATAAACACAATTGCAAATCATTATTTAACACAGTCATGTGTTTATAAAATAATAAAAAATGGTATTAACTTTCAAAAAAGCTTTGAGGTGAAGAAGAAAGAAAATATGTCTACTGGCGTATCTGTTTGAATTCCCATTTTTATTTAAGATAATCTATTTTCAACTGAGGATATTATCATTCCATTATCATGACATAACATATATTTGTTAATATACTGTAGATGTCCCCTCCACTTAATTGAGTGTGTTGCTTAAAAATGAACAGATTTTTTTTGTCATTTATTTTACTTTTTATAGTATGAATACAAGTTTTGTATTAATGTCGATAAGAGGGAATTCTAAATTAGTATTTTCTGCCTTGCAGGTCTTGCAGGCCACTCGTGTTACCAGGCATAAAAACAAATTTGCCCTGCGATGGGAGGCTGGCATGTATGCAAATGATGAGGATGACCAGTAACTTGTCCCCCTCCCTGGCACTTCCAGAATTGTTAGGTTGACAGCATGCATGTATCAATTATTGCTTGTTTTAACAATGTTTACTTTCAACATCAAGTGGTTGATATCTGACCTCAACCTCAGTCCTTCAATACCTTCTAATTGTATGCAAAATGTGAAAGTATACTGAAAAATATGATGTTTTTAATCAATCAGTAAAAACAATTGGTCAATTGTATAATGAGTGTGCGTCTTTAGAAAAATAAATCTTGACAGGAAAAAAAAGAGTAACCTTGATATGATTTTATTTTTATTTATGAGCTAGTTTACTATACAAAATTATACCAAATAGTAGGGTCAACAAATGACTTGTGTGTTTAGCAAAGTTCAACCAATTCAACTTGCAACATTTTGAGTTTTTAAAGTAAAAAACTTACTTTTGAAGGTAGCTTGATTGCCTTTTGTCATAAAACGTTTGATCAAATTAGGTAACACAAACCCCTTGATTGTGGTTCATGGAAATGTATATTTATAAGACACTCCTCAAGTGGGTTAAGTTTAAATTGACCTCTAAGCTATAAGCCCTGCCCCTCTGTTCCCAAGGGAGGCGGCAGGAAGACTGATGTCTATGTCGCACTAGCGATGCATATGCTGGGATACCCCGCCCTATTAGGAGGGAGTGCCCTGCAGCGTAATATGACACGTTGCTAGTGACGCGTTGCTAATGTCTCGCGTCCTCCTTCATGAACCAGCTCCGCTTGTTTATTACAAAAAGTATACAACGGCACAGTATGGGTGCAAGGGGCAATTGGATGTTGTCTTTCTCAAAACAAGATCAATGTTATCCATCCACTTACCCCTGGAAAACCAAACCTCCTCCATTCCAAGGTTCAATACTCCAGATTGAGGCAAAAGAGAGTGTAATATAGAGTGGAGGGATATATTCACAAAATTCAAACCAACAAAGAAGGGGACAGTAATTAACACAAAAGCGTACAGATCTCAACAGCTACAACTAGGCAGGGAAGTGCACAGGAATTTTGAAGGGCAGTTGCTCTGGCCTGAAAAAAGGGCACCCACCCCCCAAAAAAGAGAACAAAAATAGCCTGCCTACTAATGATAATAATTAATATAATGCATTGCTTCCATCATTTATTCTTCTTGTTAAACAAAATGTTATAAACTAACCATCAGCAGACATGTAGCTTAGTTTTCCTACCATAAAATTAGCATGTGATAACGGGCTGGTTGTCTGGTAGGCAAGCTAGCCGTCTGATTATTTAGGCTAAACGTGGCAAACTGAGCCTGGATTTATGAAGATTTTAATTGATTTCATAAAACTTGATGATGATTGTTGGTTTGTTATACATTTCTAGAACTTACAACTCGCCATTTCTGACAACGTCAAAGCAGTTTTTTATTGACACAGAATAAAACAAACCCTGACCGTCTCTTAAGTGCAAGAAAATGCAGGCTCAGGTGGCGGTTGCGTGCAGCAGCGCAGAGTAAACAGAGTTGGGGGCATACCCCCCTCCCCTTTGAAACTTCCACTCTCGTTGCCCATAGGCTTATCAGGAAATGTTTCGGGTGGCGATTTTTAAAATCTAGGTCTACATGAAATTCTGCAGCTGTTTAATTTCAATATTATTTATTTATTTTCCTCAGAGGGGCACTTTGACTTGAGGAGGGCAAACGGGCAGTTGCCCGGGCAACCTTAGCCATAGCCTGTGCACGTCCCTGCAACTAGGCTTACAATTTTTGTTAGACGGCCGTCTATTCATAAAATGCTACACAGATTAAAGCATAATACATTTGCAATTGTCTGTTGGGACATCATGTTCAAACTTATAATAACCTTATAATGAAACAGGCATAATAACCTTATAATGCTCTTCTCCTGCCTGGCCCCCCAATGGTGGAACCAGCTCCCCACCTCCATCAGGGACACTGACTGTCTCCCCACCTTCAAGAAAAGGCTCAAGACGCACTTGTTCCGGGAGTACAACAGCACTTAGGAATGCTTGGCTAGGCCTGTTATTAGTTTCCTCCAGGATCACAATGACTTTTATTGAGTGACTTGTTGCTCTTGTAGGTTAGTTATAACGAAGTTAAGTCTTGTACTCGCTGTGAAATATTTTTTACTATTGATTGTTCTTCTACAGGTACAGTCCTGCACTTTTTTGTGGTTCATGTTGTTTTAATTTGTAACTTGTATAACTGCATGCTCTTATGGGTCTTCCCTTTTGGCACTTGTTTAGTTTTTTCACAATATATGCTTCATGTTTTGGCTGCTTGCAATGTTTGGGACTACCTCGTTGTTATGATCAGTGACCTATGCTCTTTTGTAAAGCTCTCTCTTGGAAGTCGCTTTGGATAAAAGCGTCTGCTAAATGCATAAATGTAAATAATGAAACATAGGCAATGTGAAGGCTCCAGCACTGAGACCCTCTTTAAATGCAGTCCAACCCATAGCGCATGTTATCTAGCTAAACTTTAGAGCAGGTAATGTAAGTTGGTAAGTGGTAATAATACTTGGAAAAAGTATGGAAGCCCATTTTCGCAAGTACAAAAAATAAAAAACATGACAAATTAAGTCATAATTATGAGATACTAAGTTGAAATTGTGAAATACGTAAGTCATAATTATGAGTTACCAAGTCATAATTAAGAGATACTAACTGCAGCGTTTTTTAATGCCCTGCACCGCTTGCCTTCCCACAGTTCACGCTCGGAGGGGTGTCCGACAGGTTAATACAGAGTTGTACTAGTTCTCCAAGGTCACTGTTATAGTAGTCATGGCCAAGCATGCAGACTTGGGTTCATGTACTCAATATCGATCAAAATACCACTTTTACACAACATTTGTGTAAAATACACAATATTTTACTAGTGCAAGATTACAGTAGACTACATGTTATGCCACCGGTCACTCAACCAGTCGTGTGTCTGCTGGGCTAGCGAGCTAGCAGGGGCACAGAACAGTCACGTAATGTGATGAGACTGAATTTAAAGTATAAAAACACACCAGGGACACTGACAACATCGGCAACCCTACACCATTCATTATTATTATTATTAATTAATAGTATCTCATAATTATGACTTAATTTGTCATCTTTTTTAAAAGATAAATTTAAAATACATTTTCGCAAACGTGATCTAACATAGCGTTAGCTAACAGGTTAGTGAAGGATTCAAAATCTTTGTGTCTAATCCAATATGTAATGATGGTAATCAATGACACAAATATTAAGTTTATACTAATATTAATATTAAAAGTAAGTGTTCTAGAAAGAGTGGTCTGGAGTCGCAGAGGTCCGATAATATCAGCTTTAATGCAGCAGTTGGAAATCAACAAGTACAGAGCTCTGGGGTTGTCTACGTTTCCCTACCCGCAACAGAGTTTCGGGCTGGTTCACGAAGTCCAACTGACTATCTGTCCCTGCCCCTGCCCCAGCATATATTATACAGTGCAATTGAAACAGAAATATCAAAAAAGGGTTGAGCTTGTTCTCTCGTGCATCAGGGAGTTTGTTCTTCCCCACGCATCCCACCTGCTTGGGTGCTGTCTCAGCCTGGTTTCAAGGTTGCTTCTGAAATGGAGAGATAACGATACAAAATACAGCCTGTTTCCCACACCCTGTGTGAGACACAATGTTTAAGCCTGAGCACACTTCTAAGCTCATAAGACATTAATTTAATAAGCACAATACATAACTTTAATACATGCATCCTTTATAAAGTCGTGCAAGTATTGTTCCCGATGCTATATATTTACTAGGGCACAGTGCCCGTGATGCAGCTAATGATAACAGTTCTAGAATTGTATTGTCATGTATTATAAATTCTTTATTAGCCAGTGAGACTAGCCAAATTGGAGAAAAAGTAAGTAAGTATTTCTAAGTATTTAGCTGAGAAGGGGTCCTCCCACACTGTTTCATCCACTGCTGGCATCATTCCTCTTGGGTTTTGGGAAAGAATTACACCTCCCTCTAAACTTTTGGGGTACCTGCGTCAGATTTGCACCTTTGACTATTTTGCGCCTTAACGACCGAAGGCTTGGGCCTTCTGCAAGTAGTGACCTGTTCCTAAGGGAGGATTGGTCAAGGCCAATTGAGGGAGGTTTTGTTGTGAAAGGTCAATTATGTCGTATTTGGTTTTCATTTGGTGCCCCAGTAATGTATTTAACATTTTATCAGCAATTTGATTGTAAGATGTTTTACATTCAGCAAAGATTGTACTGCTTTGGTGAGGGGGGTGGGGGGAATCATTGCATGACAGGCATTGTTATTGTCTTAGCGACAAATATACTTGTATACAGTAGCGGCTGGTTGGGGGGGGGGGGGGGTCAAATAAACAGAAAGCAGCACTTCGAAACTGGGCAAAACAACCACCACTACTTTATTTAAACGACTATGTATTTAAGAATAGCAAGACAATACAAAATTCAAGTTACATACATAAGAAGATAGTGAGGATATTGTTAGTTTTTTTTACTATATCCTCCCATCCATCCAAAAAGCATGTTAACTTGCTACTTGAACATCCAGCCAGCCAACTCCGTTTCGCATAATGAGCAGGTGGTTGTAGCCCTGGTTGTAGCTTCGTCCTCGGTCATTAGCCTGCTGCTGTATTTGTAAATCGTGTTGGTCCGAGATCCTTTATCCTCTTTCTTCCAGTGAACGTCTTGTGAAAGGGTTTTTTAGTAAATCAATGACAGAATTTGTTTTGACGCACCCCCACTGATTCACAAAACCAAAGTTTCTGCTAGCTATGGTGGTCTCGTAGATGCTTGTTCTGGTAACTAAGGGAATTTGCAAAGATTTGCGCCCCAGAATCGAACTTTCAATCCGCCAATGAAAAGCTGTCCCTGCTGAAATGACAGCAAAAGGTTACTAGCTTCCATAGACTTTGCTGTTACCGGCGCCCTTCACCCGAAGGAGGGGCTTTTCTTAGTAATGCCGAATGGCAATATATTATGTTTGGTCACATTTAAGTGGTTGTTGTCTATGGAACGCCGAGTTAGTCAAAAATTAAATAGATAAATACATACGTACATAAATATGGCTTTGCAAAAAAATCTGAAATTAAAAAAAGATGGAAATAAATATATAATGATAGCATTATATAATTATATAGCTGAATCCATTTACCGACATCAATAAACAAATACTTTTATTTATTTCAAAATGACATTTTTGTAAAGACAACATTTATTTCCAAAAAGGAATCCAGCCATGGAAGATCTTGAAGAAATCAAGAAATCGTTGGATTTTCTTTCTGGGGAAACCTCGGCTATCCGACTCCAGCAGAAGTCCATTTTGGACTTGGTAGAAGAGGTGAAGGCTTTGCGGCTTCTTAACGAGGAAAAGGATAAACGGATCGCTGTACTGGAGAACCGAGTGGCAGATCTGGAACAATATACCAGGATGAACGATGTTATCACCGGATTGCGAGTCAAGCCCCGTTCTTTTGCCAGCGCGGTGGCAGGGCCCGGTCCGACTGGTGAGCCATCGCCTGGCATGACTGACTCCACGGAGGAACAGGTGGCCTCTTTCCTCTTGTCCAAGGGGATAAGGCTGGACTGTGACACTGTGGAAGCATGCCACCCGCTCCCGAGAAGAAGTAATAATGACAAACCAGTCATTATTATGCGATTTAGTAACCGGCGACAAATAATCTGCTCTCCTAAAACAGGGCAGGTTGTTTAAAGGGTCAGATGTCTTCATTAACGAGCACCTGACTAAAAAGAACGCTGACATTGCGAGGAAGGCCCGGTTCCTGAGGAAGCAGAAGAAGATCCAGTCAACGTGGACCACGAATTGTAAGGTCTTCATTAAGCTAAATGGAACACCGGAGGAGGCGAAGGTTCTAGTTGTTCGGGACATCACGGAGTTGGACAAATACGATTGAATTCTTTGACGAACATCTGGATCACAGTGGTATCACGCACGACTCATTGTCACCATGTCACAAGTTACAGGTAATATTTCTTCATCTTTCATGGACACAACACTAACACCTACGATTGTTGGTGCTGATAAACGGGAACTGGAAACATTTAGCTATACGGACTATAAATGTCAGGACATGGAAGAGGATATAGACCCAGAAAATAACTTCTTCAATTACATTGTTGATAACTGCTGCTACTATACAACGGATCAATAAAACAGGACAGTTAAAGTAGACAATAAGCTCTCAATCATACACTTCAACAGCAGAAGTTTATATGCAAACTTTAATAGTATCAAAGACTGTCTGAGTCAGTTTAAACAACCATTTAGCATTATTGCCATTTCTGAAACCTGGATTAGCTCTGAGAAGGGGGCTGACTTTGACCTGGAGGGTTATGAGTTCAATTGTATGAACAGAGAGGGGAAAACCGGTGGAGGAGTAGCTGTGTATGTGGACAGAAACCTGAAGTATAAAATAGTAGAAAACATGACCAGAGTGACTAAAGATGTATTTGAGTGTATATCAGTGGAAACATAAATGGAAACAACTAAAATCATTATTGTTAGTTGTATATACAGAGCTCCGGGTTCTAATATGGACATATTTAGAGAATGGTTTGGGCAAACATATACAGTTACATCTCAGAAGGTCTTTTTCATCTGTGGTGACTTTAATATAGATCTACTTAACTCAAACAATCATAAACCAACTGAAGAGTTCATTAGTACCATGTACAGTTTGAGCCTTTTTCCCAGAATCACTAGACCCAGCAAGATCACACTTAACAGTGCCACATTAATAGATAATATATTTACTAATATATTAGATACCAATACAATAAGTGTATTAATAACTCAGCATATTAGTGACCATCTACCAGACTTTGTAGTTTTCAATTTTTATATGAAAAAAAGGAGAAAATTAAGCAGCGGTTTAAAAGAGTAAGAACGGAAGAATCAATAAAATCATTCAAAGATGAACTATTGAAACATAATTGGGAGTCAGTGGTGCAGGAAGAGGATATTGACAAAGCATATGAACATTTTCTAAATATCTTTAAATTATTATATGACAAAAACTGTCCGTTATAAAAAATGTTCTCTGGAAATACCAAATACTCAGAAGCTCCATGGATCACGAAGGGATTGCAAAATGCCTGTAAAAAAAAGAACAAACTATATAAAGATGTCATAAAGCATAGATCATTGGATGTAGAGAATAAATTAACTGCTAGTTCACGAATAGTTAAGCAGGAGTACTACAGTCAATTATTAGATAGAAATAAGAAAAATATGAAAGGGATTTGGAAAGTCCGTCCGTCCGTCATCTGCCACTTGTCCGGGGATCGGGTCGCGGGGGCAGCGACCTAAGCAGGGAGGCCCAGACTTCCCTCCCCCCGGCCACTTCCACCAGCTCTTCCTGGGGGACTCCGAGGCGTTCCCAGGCCAGCCGAGAGACATAGTCCCTCCAGCGTGTCCTGGGTCTTCCCCGGGGCCTCTTCCCAGTGGGACGTGCCCGGAACACCTCACCAGGGAGGCGTCCAGGAGGCATCCTAATCAGATGCCCGAGCCACCTCAGCTGGCTCCTCTCGACGCGGAGGAGCAGCGGTTCTACTCTGAGCCCCTCCCGGATGACCGAGCTTCTCACCCTATCTCTAAGGGAGAGCCCGGACACCCTGCGGAGAAAGCTCATTTCGGCCGCTTGTATTCGCGATCTCGTTCTTTCGGTCAATACCCATAGTTCGTGACCATAGGTGAGGGTAGGAATGTAGATCGACTGGTAAATAGAGAGCTTCGCCTTTCGACTCAGCTCCTTCTTCACCACGACGGACCGATGCAGAGCCCGCATCACTGCGGACGCCGCACCGATCCGCCTGTCGACTTCGCGCTCCATTCTTCCCTCACTCGTGAACAAGACCCCGAGATACTTGAACTCCTCCGCTTGGTTCAGGATCTCCTCCCCGACCCGGAGATGGCACTCCACCCTTTTCCGGTCGATTACCATGGCCTCAGATTTGGAGGTGCTGATTCGCATCCCAGCCGCTTCACATTCGGTTGCGAACCGCTCCAGTGAGAGTTGAAGGTCACGGCCCGATGAAGCCAACAGGACCACATCATCCGCAAAAAGCAGCGACCTGATCCTGAGGTCACCAAACCGGACCCCCTCAACACCCTGGCTGCACCTAGAAATTCTGTCCATATAGGTAATGAACAGAATCGGTGACATAGGGCAGCCCTGGCGGAGTCCAACCCTCACCGGAAACAAGTTCGACTTACTACCGGCAATGCGGACCAAACTCTGGCACCGGTCGTACAGGGACCGGACAGCCCCGATCAGGAAATCCGGTACCCCGTACTCTCGGAGCACCCCCCACATGAGCCCCCGAGGGACACGGTTGAACGCCTTTTCCAAATCCACAAAACATGTGTAGACTGGTTGGGCGAACTCCCATGTACCCTCCAGGACTCCGCGGAGGGTATAAAGCTGGTCCACTGGGCCAGGACGAAAACCACATTGCTCCTCCGATTGCTAATCCGAGGTTCGACAATCCGACGGACCCTCCTCTCCAGGACCCCTGAATAGACTTTCCCAGGGAGGCTGAGGAATGTGATCCCCCTAAAGTTGGAGCACACCCTCCGGTCCCCCTTTTTAAAGAGGGGAACCACCACCCCGGTCTGCCAGTCCAGAGGGACTGTCTCCGATGTCCACGCGATGTTGCAGAGTCGTGTCAACCAAGACAGCCCTACAACATCCAGAGCCTTAAGGAACTCCGGGCGGACCTCATCCACCCCAGGGGCCCTGCCACCGCGGAGCTTTTCAACCACCTCGGCGACCTCAGCCCCAGAGATAGAAGGGCCCCCCCCCGATGTCCCCAGACTCTGCCTCCACGTCGGAAAGCGTGTTGGTGGAATTAAGGAGGTCTTCGAAGTATTCCTTCCACCGATCCAGGACGTCCCCCGTCGAGGTCAGCAGCGCACCATCCCCACCGTATACAGTGTTGACAGAGCACTGCTTCCCCCTCCTGAGCCGCCGGATGGTGGTCCAGAACCTTTTTGAAGCCGTTCGGAAGTCATTCTCCATGGCCTCGCCGAACTCCTTCCATGCCCGGGTTTTTGCCTCCGCGACCGCCAAAGCCGCGTTCCGCTTGGCCTGCCGGTACACATCAACTGCCTCTGGAGTCCTACAGGGTTAGGGTTAGGGTTAGGTAAGGGGAATAACTAGGTAAAAAAAAAAAATAAAAAAAAAATTCACCCAGGGTGCACGGGCACAGGGACTAAACCTATGTAGAAACCCATAGTGAAAAATTAGAAGATTAAGGAAGAAAAAAGGGGGGAAGGAAAAGAGTAAGAAAACATACAAGAAGATAAGGGTAGGGGAAAAAAAATAAAATTCACAGTAGAAAAAAGTGCTCCAGATAAGAATATTAAAAAGTGCTTAATTAATGAGGGGTACCAGGTGGGGAAAGGTTATGGTTAGGGTTGGGGGGATGGGGAAGAGCAGAAAGAAGGAGGGGTCAAGGGTTAGGGTTAGGGTTAGGGTTAGGGTTAGGGTTAGGGTTAGGTAAGGGGAATAACTAGGTAAAAAAATAATAATTTCACCCAGGGTGCACGGGCACAGGGACTAAACCTATGTAGAAACCCATAGTGAAAAATTAGAAGATTAAGGAAAAAAAAAAAAAAAAAAAAAAAAAAAAAAGGGGGGAGGGAAAAGAATAAGAAAACATACAAGAAGATAAGGGTAGGGGAAAAAAATAAAATAAAATTCACAGTAGAAAAAAGTGCTCCAGATAAGAATATTAAAAAGTGCTTAATTAATGAGGGGTACCAGGTGGGGAAAGGTTATGGTTAGGGCTGGGGGGATGGGGAAGAGCAGAAAGAAGGAGGGGTCAAGGGAGGGAGGGGGGGGGGGAGAGAAGGGGGGGGGGAGAAAGGCAGGAAAGGAAAGGGAAGGGGAGGTTGAGTTTAGGCAAAGAAAAGGGGAAAAGGGGGGGTAGGTTGGGTTGTGGTTAGGGTCAGGGAAGTGGGGAAGGGAATACTAACAAAAGGGGGAGGGGAAAAGGGGGAAATGGAAGGTTGGGTTTAGGCAGGAGGGAGAAGAAGGGAGAGGAGAGAGAGAGAAAAACCAAAGAGAGAAGGAAAGCAGGTATGGTTAAGGGGGAGGAATAAGAGGGAGGGTGGGAGGTGTGTGGGGTGTGTTGGTGTAAGAGGAATACAGGCCCTGCAGGGATAAATCCTGGGACAAGGAAGGAACAGAGAAGGCCCGACTGTAAGTCTTTCGTATGCCTCACTAATAAATAACAAAGTTAATTCATCAATAAATAAATAAATATAAATACAAACCAAATCATAAGATAAATGAGAAATAAGACCTAGTGAAGTGCCACAAAAACATTTTTTCACACAAGAAACACACAAAAAATTATATATATAAAAAAAGTGCTTGATAGGTCTGTTTCCCAATATCAGTTATTGTAAATAAATTCATAAAAGTGAATGCATAATTTCTAAGACAAACTTTAAGTCATTCCGTTCCCTCTTTTTTCTTTTCATTACAGGATTTCATGAAGGCCCAGGAGGAGTAACTCGTATTACCCCATCCCTACCGGTACCCAGGAACCCAGGTAAGTAGAAAACATTTTCAATTTAATATAATATATTAGAATACCTTTTGTTATTGATAATTGTTTTCATGTTCTTACTTGTTTTGTATGTATATACACATATATATACCTACACATACCCATACACACAAATACAGTCATTTCTTAATGGCCTTTTAACTTCAACCAAAGGAGGCACACTTAAAGGTCTGAGGTTGTCTGAACCATCCCCAATTCCAATATGAAGAGTGACTACAATAAAGATTCATGTATGAACAATTTAAAGGTACACATCTAAGAGAGATAGTATGTCAAAAAGCCTTAAACCTATCTCTAGACATAAGTAAATTACATCACACACAAAAAAAGTACCACACACATTCCTACAATAGTTTTTAATTTTCACTCCATGCAGTCTATTTTCTCTTTGGAATAGGGAGTTCCACAGAGAACCCTGTTGGTAATGACCTTATTTGTCCACCAGATGGAGACTAACAGCCAGACAGAGAAGAGAGAAAAGAAGGGACATTTACCTCTCATTAAGACCTAATGGAGTCATGGAATTCAAGGTTTGAATCCATTTCTTTTCAATTCTCATTCGCTGAGGTCTGGTCCATTGGTTATTAGTTTCCAGGCCAATAATCTGTAAGCTATCTGTTGAGTGCGTCTGAAAGTGTATATATAGTAGAGTGGTTCTGCTGCCTCTTCCAATATGGTAAAGGTGTTGTTTTAACCGAGCCCCCAATGAGTTTTTAGTTTCTCCCACATATATTCTCTGACACACTGTACATCTAATAGCATAGACCACATTAATGCTCTCCGGTCCCACTCTCTGCCAAATAGGAGCTCCTAAGCCTGAAGAGGTGTTAGAGATATGCTTAAGGTAAGTAAAATGCTGGTTATTAGGAGACACAGATTGTTTATTTTTCTTACTACTGTTGGAGTGAACCAGTATGTCTTTAAGGTTCTTATTCCTCCTAAACGCTGATATCACTCTAAAGTCTCCCAGTTCTGGGTTCCCTGCCTGTGCTACGACAAAGTTAGACCTCAGCTTAGAGTTCAGGCTCAGCAGTGTCCGGGAGTAGGTGGAGACAAAGGGTATTGCATGGCGGTTGTCAGTGGCCTTGACCCATTTGTCTCCCATCAGGAATCTATTCTTAACCTCCGTTTTAATTTCTCTTAGGAAGCGTTTCGAATAGCCCCGAGGGCCCAGAGCCTGGAAAAGGACCCGGGTAGCCACCTCCACATCCTCCGCAAAGGTGCATATTCTATGAAATCTAATCAGTTGAGATTTTATCAATCCCCCATATGTATGTTTAGGATGAAAGCTAGCCTTATGGAGGAGGGCATGTCTATCAGTGTCCTTGAAAAAGACTCTAGTCCCTAGTTAGGGTTAGGGTTAGGGTTAGGGTTAGGGTCAGGGTCAGGGTCAGGGTCAGGGTTAGGGTTTTAAGTCTGAAAATTCTCGTCACCGAACAAGTCGGGATAGAGTGAGTGCACGGGCATCTACCAGAGCCACACAGGATCTCAACACGCCGGGACAGGGGCTGGGCCCCTCCAGGAACCCAAAGGGAACCCAGGCCGGGTGTCCAGTGGAACGCAAGCCACCCGACCTCCGGAGTGGCAGAACACTCAGAGGGACAGCATGAAACAGAGGTCGGGCACACATGGATGGACAGTCTCCGTATCCACTCAGGCACGCCAGTAAAGCAGGGTCAGAGCTCAGGTGTGTGGGGAGGTGAGGAGAAAGTTTAGTATTTACCGTAGAGTAGGAGGTACAGGTGGGGGTGGGGGGAGGCCTCAGGGAGATGGATAGAGCCCGTCGGGCCCAGTCACAGAGGCAGACGGAGGCATGGGTCCTGACGGTGGACAGGCTCATGGTGGATGGAGGGGAGCGCGCGTATAGGGCTCTAGCCTCCGTGGATGGGATGGAGGGGAGCAGGCTTAAAGGTGCCATAACTCCTAAATGGAGGGGGGCGCGCTTAAAGGGCTCACGCCTCCCTAGATGGGGGGGAGGGCGTTTAAAGGGTCCGCGCCCCCGCGGGCGGCCGGGAGCACGCTTAAAGGGCCCGTGTCACACGGAAGGAGGGGAGCGCGCTTAAAGGTGCCGTACCTCCAAAATGGAGGGGGGCGCGCTTAAAGGGCTCACGCCTCCCTAGATGGGCGGGAGGGCGTTTAAAGGGTCCGTGCCCCCGCGGGCGGCCGGGAGCACGCTTAAAGGGCCCGTGTCACACGGAAGGAGGGGAGCGCGCTTAAAGGGCCCGTGCCTCCATGGATGGAGGGGGGGCGCTCTTAAAGGGCTCGTGCCTCCCTAGATGGGGGGGAGGGCGTTTAAAGGGTCCGCGCCTCCGCGGACGGCCGGGAGCACGCTTAAAGGGACCGTGTCACACGGAAGGAGGGGAGCGCGCTTAAAGGGTCCGTGCCTCCATGGATGGAGGGGGGGCCCTCTTAAAGGGCTCGTGCAGGGGAGCGCGTGTTAAGGTCCCGCGCTCACCCTGAGATGGGATGGCGTCGGCGGGGGTCCCGTGCTAGCAGCCACGGTCGTGGCGAAGCACAGGATCCCAGTGATTTAAAAGAAAGGGGTCCAGTGGGCGAGCACGGCACGGGCCGTGGACGCTGTCCAATGGATATTGTCCAGCAGGGTATTGAAGGAGGCAGCTGGGAGGAGGGGGATGACGGGACTATTGGCCGCTAGGAAGCGGTTAAGGAGAGTGATGTTGTCCCTCTCCTGGCGCGGCAAACCCGGGTCTCCGTTTATGAGAGGAACCAAAACGGAGGCCCGAGGGAAGGTGGCGCGCGCCCGCCGAAGCATCACATCCGCCTCAGGGTGTGAGTAGGCGGGGGGTGAGCCACGGTTGTTCAGCCCGAAGGACAGAATCAAGCATCTGACCTGCAAGTTGGGGACCGCAACACTGTTGATGATCACAGTGGCGTGCTTAATCTTGGCCCCGGGGTAGCAGTCCACCTGAACGTCCCCGGACAGGACAGCCGGGAGGCGGTTCAGGTTGGAGTCCCCGAGGATGAGGATTGGGCGGGTGGGGGTGATGGACCAGTCCTTCTTAAGGCCGTGGACATGGCGAGTGAAGAGGGGGAGCGGGCGTGCCTCCGCCGGGCGCCCCGTAGGCGCCATACTACGGGAAGTGGGAAGTAGAGAGGGAGCGGCCATGGTGGTGATGGGTGGGGAAGGGGAAGGTAGGGGGGTGGAGGTGCGAAGGAGGGGGGTCCCGGCCGCAGGAAGAGCGGGTGCGGCGGGGACAGGAGCAGGCGGGGCGGGGACCAGCGTCCGCATCTCCTCCGCAAAGATGGCCTCCAGTCCCTCAAGGCCTGAAAGCAGGCCAGGGGTGTGGGAGGGGGAAGAAAGAGAGGCCAGGAGAGGCTGGGAAAAGGGATGATACTGTACCTCAAAATCACTGACATGGTCAGCCAGGAGGAGGTCATCGCTGGCCCCCGTCAGGTCCAGGCCAGCGGTGTCATACACTGGAGAGTTGGTGGTGGGTGGTGGGGGGGCTACGAGGGGCCCCGTGCCAGTAACCGGGGGCCCACAATCCATGCCCGATTCCCGGTCCACGGCAAGGTCAAGGGAATTGACCGGGGGGGTGGAGGGGGGGTGGGGGGGAGGGGGGTAGAGGGGTGGTGGAGGGGGTCATAGGGGGGGCGGGGTGTAGGATGGGAGGTATGGTGGAGGAGGTGGGAGGGGAGGGGGGTGGGGCTAGGGTGGGAGGGGGGGAGGAGGGGGAGGAGGAGGTCGTGGTCGGAGCGTGCGTCACGTCCATGGGGGTGTCGCCCGCGTCCGTGGCCAGCGGTGCCTCCGGAATGCTAAAGAGGACCGACAGAGACCTGCGGGACGTCGAGGTGGAGGCGTAGGGTGCTGCGGCGGCCTTCCTTGCCGACACGGGGGCAGCCCAAGTGACGGCAGGGGCCGCCGGGAACACCACGCTAGGCAGGAGGGCCATAGCCAGTTGCAGTGTCCTCTGGGGGACCGGGGTACCCAGGTCCTGGGTAGCCCAACGAACACCCAGCTCCCAGGCGTCCGGCCAACCCGCGAACGCGGGGAACTGGGTACGGAGGGTCCTCACCTTGGCCTCCAGGGTCAGGGAGTAATGCTTCTCCAGGGTGGTATAGTTGGTGCGGATCCAGCCAGCCGCATTGTCCTGGAGCTCCTCCCAACTGTCGTGGGTAGGGGAGGAGGGCCTGAACATGGCGGCAAAGTGGGCCACCTGGGCCTGGTGACCAGGCGGTTCAACGCCGTCCCTTAAAAAGGACGTCACCTGGTCCTTGTGGAAAGCCGTCTTAATAAGACGGCTGATGTGCTTCCCCGCCACCGTGATGGGCCGGCCAAGGGACTCCCGCGCCTTGGTGCGGGAGAGGGCGTGAAGGTCGGTGGTGAGGGGCAGGGGGGGCTGGGGGCGAGCCCACTGTCGGCAAGATGGTGCCGTCCCTGGAAGGGGTGACCCCTATGGGTGGCGCAGTCGTGCGGCGCACAGGGCCGATGCTGCGGCCCGTCCGGGCAGAAGGGGCGGCAGGGGCGAGGCCGCCTCTGGAAGGGGTGCCACGGACCGGTGGCGTGGTCGCCCCGCGTGCGGGGTCGCTGTTGCGTCCCCTCCGGGGGGTGGTGTTGTGGGGGGGATGTTGGGGGGGCCGGGTCGTCCGGTTGGGGTGGCTGTGGTCAGAGGTCAAGGTGTGTGCCTCCAACCGTAGACGGGCCTGTGCCCTTCGTGCGCCCCCGCGTCGGCGTCTCCGAGGAGGCTGAGCCGGGGGTCCACGGCGTTCCGGAACGGGATGGGCTGCAGGGGGGGTAGATACCTCCGTACGGCGGCGGATGTGGGCCCGCGGAGCGGGGGAGGGTGAGGAGCGGTGGCGGCGGCGTCCGGTTGGAGACCCGTCACGACGGTACCCCGTGCGGCGGGCCTGGGCCTCCGGGGGCTCGCGGGTCCCCCTCAGAGTAGTGGACGTGGAGGGTTGGGGTCTCACACGGGCGTAGGGGGAGTCCAAACCGGACACATCCCGGCCCCGTTGGTGTTGGGTGCGCGCGGCACGGAGAGGGGGGGGGAGGAGGGGAGGGATCTGGGGGCGAGGGGCGGAGCCAGAGGGGTGTTGTCGGGGTGGGTAGCGGGAGAGATCCCGGAGGTGGTCGGAGTTACGAGACATACTGAGAGGGGAGGAGGTGAAGGTAAAGGGGGAGACGGGACAAAGAGGGTGAGATTAATGGAAGGGGTTAAAGGCAGCGGGGGGTGAATAGCATGCTAAGCAGAACGGTTAGGGGTGTGACAGTGTACGCGTGTGTGGGAGTGGATGAGTGGGTGGGTGTCATACCTGTCCGAGTAGCTAACCTGATCTGAAAGACTAAAGAGGCCTACCTGAAAAATAAGAGGCTATACCAAATCTCGGAATCCGAAGAGTAGAGGTCATCAGGGTGCTGTGGAGGGAAGAGGTTAAGTGCAGAGACACATGAGTGCCATAAAAAAGTACAATGAAAACCAGGTCAGTGGGAGAGGGTGGGCAAGTAATGATGGGGAGTGAGGTGGAGAGAGAGAGAGAGAGAGAGAGAGAGAGAGAGAGAGAGAGAGAGAGAGAGAGAGAGAGAGAGAGAGAGAGGGATATAGATGTAGACAGATAGAGCAGGATGGAGAGAGACAGTGTGTGAGGGCGCTCCTCAGAGCGAAAACAAGTTTGCAGTCCAAAACGCAGACATCGCACTCCGGGTAGAGCTACCTGCGAGCCCTGACCAGAATAAACGGAGCGTACGCGATGGCTAACTGGCCGCAACCGGTTTCGTTCCCTATACGGCGGAACTCGTCAGGCGACTCCAAAGGAAAGGGAGCACAGGTAAATGGGGGCGGCCTACGACTACAAACCAAGGGAGGCCGCCTGGGGGACACAGAGAGTGCAAATAGAAAAAACACATCACTGGGACCCCAGGTTGCTTCAAGTGATTCACCAAAAGCGGTAAAAGGTAACATCCAGTGAAAAGATGGGAGGGAGAGGGAGAGAGGGAGAGGGGGGGGGGGGGGGGGGGGGGGGGGGGAGGGCGTGTGGTGAGGAGATGAGACTAAGTGGTGGAGTGAACGTGTCGTGTGAGTCTGGAGGGTTGAGGAAATGTTGAGGCACCATGGAAGGTGCAGGAGGGGAGAGGAATAGTTGAGGCACCAAGGAAGGTGCACGGAGGCACCATAGAGGTGCATGGAGGTTGGGTTTAGGTGGGAGGGGTCAAGGGATGTGGTTAGAGGAGGGGAAAGGGGAAGGGGATCGAGAAGGGACACAAAAGGTCAAAGGTTATGGTGGGGGGGGGGGGGGGGGGGGGGAAAGAAGGTTGGGGTTAGGTAAGAAGGGTAAGGGTTGTGGTTAGGATAGCAGAGAGGGGGAGGGGATCGAGAGAGGAGACAGGAGGGTGAGGTGAGGGACAAAAGGTCAAAGGTTATGGTTGGGGGGGGGGGGGGGGGAAAGAAGGTTGGGGTTAGGTAAGAAGGGTAAGGGTTGTGGTTAGGATAGCAGAGAGGGGGAGGGGATCGAGAGAGGAGACAGAAGGGTGAGGTTAGGGTTAGGGTTAGGTAAGGGGAATAACTAGGTAAAAAAATAATAATTTCACCCAGGGTGCACGGGTTAGGGTTAGGGTTAGGGTTAGGGTTAGGTTTGGCAATAGTGACGAGGAAACACCCTGTGGGACCCCGACGGGACCACAGTTCAGGTGAGACCCCATTATGGCACGCGCACCTGAAAACCCTCTCACTCCAACCCCTGAAATGGAATAAAGAATATATTCTAAAGGTCTAAAAGAACTGATTTGCAAGCACTAGTCTGTCGGCTCAAGAGCTAAACAATAGGAGTCTGACAGTATTAGCATCCCACAGGGTTGACATACTGTTGTCCGAAGACTTTCCTCCTAATATTGAACCAAAATACTGAAGTATGGACCGGAAATTCTTTGGGTGGGGGTGGCGGGGGGAGAGAGCTGGAGGGTGGTGAGAGGGTGGGGGGAGGGGGGGGGGGGGAGAGAGCTGAAGGGTGGTGCGGAAAGGGGTGGGGAAAACAATGAGGGAAGTGTGAGAATATATATATATCTATGATATGACCATATAGAGTCGACACCCACGGGGCGAGGAACACTGTTGCCCACAGGGCTTTAGTCAGCCTCTACCTACCATCCAAGGGGAAATTCCCAGGATGGGAGGAGAGAGTAAAATAAAGTGGGGGGGTGGCGGGGGCGGGGAAAGGGGTGGGGGGGGCGGGGGTTGGCCGGGGGCGGGAAAAAGGGGTGGGGGATGGCGGGGAGCGAGAAGGGAGTGTGGGGGGGGTTTTGGGGAGGTGTTGAGAGGGATCATAGTCTTCATCCAATATCCTGTGTTCAAGTCCTCTTCCAACATCCTGTGTCAAAGTCTTCTTCAAATGTTGTTGTCAAACCTGACCTTTCCATTAGTCTTCATCCAATGTCCAAGTCCTCTTCAACTGTTGTGCTTTCTTGTTGTCAAACCTGACCTTTTTAGCCAATAGGAGCCCATCAGCATTAACATCCCTCTGGATGATATACCATCGTCTCAAGACTTCAACCCTCCTATTGCTAAAATAAATACAGCTGTCACAGCGTTTGTCAGTCAAGTAGAAGTGAGATTTAACGCCAAATGTGAGAATCTAAATTGTGGAATCACATCATCAGTAGTATACCTAGGATCATTGGGTGTTTCGGCCTTCGAAACACTAGACACCCTCACCATAGGCAGGCCCACCAGGGTTGATCAAATCCCCAGTGTGTGATTCCAGTCCAATTGGTACGTCAACACCTGAATTTTGTAAAAAAAGTCCAGTCCACAGAGAAACCGTCCCACCCAATGCTGTTCTGAGAAGAAATGGGAAAAACTAACAGAATGCCCAGACGCCTCAACTCAAAGCGACTTTCCAATAAACTAGCGACTTTAACATTAAAAAGCAATTTTACTAATAAAAACCTAGCAGACAATAAAATATTCATGTCAATAATAATACCTACCTGAGCTGCTTCACAATAAGACAACATGAATGTCAATAATAATAATACTTACCTGTCCTAGGAATAAAAGAGGGTTAGGATAGAAAGCAGGGTTAGGTTTAGGAGAGAAAGAGAGACCCACCAGGGGTCTAGGGTTGGGGTTAGGATAGGGTGTAGGTGGGGTTAGGGTAGGGAGAGAGGGGGGGGGGGGGGGGGTTGGGTTTAGGCAAGAGTTGGAGAAAGAAAATAGAGCAGTGACCCATAGTGTAGACACCCACGGAAGGCAGAGAAAGACTAGGAAAAGTAGAAAAGAGTGAGTAACATACACTCCCCATCCCAAGATTATTCTAAAATGGAGAAATCCTGTAGAGAGCTTGAGTGAAGAATTCCTGTGTCGTCCTGTCCAGAGTGTTGGCAAAAAACATCTTCCGAGTGATTATCAAAACTTAATTAAAATCGTTCTCAGACTCCGAATCACCATAGAGGTTAAGACCAACATAATCCAGAAGCCCAGAGCCAGCAGTCTCACAGAGAAATCATGTTACACAAGCACATCCCTACTCTGAACAATAATACAACCCAGACCACCAAAGCCCGCAAAGTGGTTGAGGTCACATTCCGATCTTCCCCAGCACCAACAATGCAGACCGTGATGTCCAATCAATGCCCTGACAGATGACCGCCGGCTAGCCTGACATCAGGATCACATCCGATATACCCGATGCCCACCGCCACTCCAGGCAGTCACCCGAGACCACGTCCCATGACAAGGCCCAAGATCAGAATCACTGTAGAGGGCTGAGAGCCCAGCAGTGAGTCCAGGTGGTTCAGAGATTATGGTTTTAGCCCATGAGACAAAATAAACTCAAGAGACACCGGCTCAGGCCTCAATGGACAGATGGTCATGATTCCAGGAGTACAGAGTCGGTCTAAATCCGGATCCCGTTAGTCTTCATCCAACATCCCGTGTCCAAGTCTTCTTCAACCGCTGTGTTTTCTTGTTGTCAAACCTGACCTTTTCAATAAATGGGAGCCCATCAGTCTTCATCCAATATCCTGTGTCCAATTCTTCTTCAACTGCTGTGTTTTCTTGTTGGCAACCTGACCTTTTCAGCAAATAGGAGCCCATCAGTCTTCATCCAACATCCCGTGTCCAAGTCTTCTTCAACTGTTGTGTTTTCTTGATGTCAAACCTGACCTTTTTAATAAATGGGAGCCCATCAGTCTTCATCCAATATCCTGGGTCCAATTCTTCTTCAACTGCTGTGTTTTCTTGTTGGCAACCTGACCTTTTCAGCAAATAGGAGTCCATCAGTCTTCATCCAACATCCCGTGTCCAAGTCTTCTTCAACTGTTGAGTTTTCTTGTTGTCAAACCTGACCTTTTTAATAAATGGGAGCCCATCAGTCTTCATTGGGCGTTTCGGCCTTCGGAACAATATGAGCGAGCAGTGGAAGAGAAGGGGTATATGGAGCGAGCAGGGCCAAGGCCCCGGCAGAGTTAGGTTTGGCAATAGTGACGAGGAAACACCCTGTGGGACCCCGACGGGACCACAGTTCAGGTGAGACCCCATTATGGCACGCGCACCTGAAAACCCTCTCACTCCAACCCCTGAAATGGAATAAAGAATATATTCTAAAGGTCTAAAAGAACTGATTTGCAAGCACTAGTCTGTCGGCTCAAGAGCTAAACAATAGGAGTCTGACAGTATTAGCATCCCACAGGGTTGACATACTGTTGTCCGAAGACTTTCCTCCTAATATTGAACCAAAATACTGAAGTATGGACCGGAAATTCTTTGGGTGGGGGTGGCGGGGGGAGAGAGCTGGAGGGTGGTGAGAGGGTGGGGGGAGGGGGGGGGGGAGAGAGCTGAAGGGTGGTGCGGAAAGGGGTGGGGAAAACAATGAGGGAAGTGTGAGAATATATATATATCTATGATATGACCATACAGAGTCGACACCCACGGGGCGAGGAACACTGTTGCCCACAGGGCTTTAGTCAGCCTCTACCTACCATCCAAGGGGAAATTCCCAGGATGGGAGGAGAGAGTAAAATAAAGTGGGGGGTGGCGGGGGCGGGGAAAGGGGTGGGGGGGGCGGGGGTTGGCCGGGGGCGGGGAAAGGGGTGGGGGATGGCGGGGAGCGAGAAGGGAGTGTGGGGGGGGTTTTGGGGAGGTGTTGAGAGGGATCATAGTCTTCATCCAATATCCTGTGTTCAAGTCCTCTTCCAACATCCTGTGTCAAAGTCTTCTTCAAATGTTGTTGTCAAACCTGACCTTTCCATTAGTCTTCATCCAATGTCCAAGTCCTCTTCAACTGTTGTGCTTTCTTGTTGTCAAACCTGACCTTTTTAGCCAATAGGAGCCCATCAGCATTAACATCCCTCTGGATGATATACCATCGTCTCAAGACTTCAACCCTCCTATTGCTAAAATAAATACAGCTGTCACAGCGTTTGTCAGTCAAGTAGAAGTGAGATTTAACGCCAAATGTGAGAATCTAAATTGTGGAATCACATCATCAGTAGTATACCTAGGATCATTGGGTGTTTCGGCCTTCGAAACACTAGACACCCTCACCATAGGCAGGCCCACCAGGGTTGATCAAATCCCCAGTGTGTGATTCCAGTCCAATTGGTACGTCAACACCTGAATTTTGTAAAAAAAGTCCAGTCCACAGAGAAACCGTCCCACCCAATGCTGTTCTGAGAAGAAATGGGAAAAACTAACAGAATGCCCAGACGCCTCAACTCAAAGCGACTTTCCAATAAACTAGCGACTTTAACATTAAAAAGCAATTTTACTAATAAAAACCTAGCAGACAATAAAATATTCATGTCAATAATAATACCTACCTGAGCTGCTTCACAATAAGACAACATGAATGTCAATAATAATAATACTTACCTGTCCTAGGAATAAAAGAGGGTTAGGATAGAAAGCAGGGTTAGGTTTAGGAGAGAAAGAGAGACCCACCAGGGGTCTAGGGTTGGGGTTAGGATAGGGTGTAGGTGGGGTTAGGGTAGGGAGAGAGGGGGGGGGGGGGGGTTGGGTTTAGGCAAGAGTTGGAGAAAGAAAATAGAGCAGTGACCCATAGTGTAGACACCCACGGAAGGCAGAGAAAGACTAGGAAAAGTAGAAAAGAGTGAGTAACATACACTCCCCATCCCAAGATTATTCTAAAATGGAGAAATCCTGTAGAGAGCTTGAGTGAAGAATTCCTGTGTCGTCCTGTCCAGAGTGTTGGCAAAAAACATCTTCCGAGTGATTATCAAAACTTAATTAAAATCGTTCTCAGACTCCGAATCACCATAGAGGTTAAGACCAACATAATCCAGAAGCCCAGAGCCAGCAGTCTCACAGAGAAATCATGTTACACAAGCACATCCCTACTCTGAACAATAATACAACCCAGACCACCAAAGCCCGCAAAGTGGTTGAGGTCACATTCCGATCTTCCCCAGCACCAACAATGCAGACCGTGATGTCCAATCAATGCCCTGACAGATGACCGCCGGCTAGCCTGACATCAGGATCACATCCGATATACCCGATGCCCACCGCCACTCCAGGCAGTCACCCGAGACCACGTCCCATGACAAGGCCCAAGATCAGAATCACTGTAGAGGGCTGAGAGCCCAGCAGTGAGTCCAGGTGGTTCAGAGATTATGGTTTTAGCCCATGAGACAAAATAAACTCAAGAGACACCGGCTCAGGCCTCAATGGACAGATGGTCATGATTCCAGGAGTACAGAGTCGGTCTAAATCCGGATCCCGTTAGTCTTCATCCAACATCCCGTGTCCAAGTCTTCTTCAACCGCTGTGTTTTCTTGTTGTCAAACCTGACCTTTTCAATAAATGGGAGCCCATCAGTCTTCATCCAATATCCTGTGTCCAATTCTTCTTCAACTGCTGTGTTTTCTTGTTGGCAACCTGACCTTTTCAGCAAATAGGAGCCCATCAGTCTTCATCCAACATCCCGTGTCCAAGTCTTCTTCAACTGTTGTGTTTTCTTGATGTCAAACCTGACCTTTTTAATAAATGGGAGCCCATCAGTCTTCATCCAATATCCTGGGTCCAATTCTTCTTCAACTGCTGTGTTTTCTTGTTGGCAACCTGACCTTTTCAGCAAATAGGAGTCCATCAGTCTTCATCCAACATCCCGTGTCCAAGTCTTCTTCAACTGTTGAGTTTTCTTGTTGTCAAACCTGACCTTTTTAATAAATGGGAGCCCATCAGTCTTCATTGGGCGTTTCGGCCTTCGGAACAATATGAGCGAGCAGTGGAAGAGAAGGGGTATATGGAGCGAGCAGGGCCAAGGCCCCGGCAGAGTTAGGTTTGGCAATAGTGACGAGGAAACACCCTGTGGGACCCCGACGGGACCACAGTTCAGGTGAGACCCCATTATGGCACGCGCACCTGAAAACCCTCTCACTCCAACCCCTGAAATGGAATAAAGAATATATTCTAAAGGTCTAAAAGAACTGATTTGCAAGCACTAGTCTGTCGGCTCAAGAGCTAAACAATAGGAGTCTGACAGTATTAGCATCCCACAGGGTTGACATACTGTTGTCCGAAGACTTTCCTCCTAATATTGAACCAAAATACTGAAGTATGGACCGGAAATTCTTTGGGTGGGGGTGGCGGGGGGAGAGAGCTGGAGGGTGGTGAGAGGGTGGGGGGAGGGGGGGGGGGAGAGAGCTGAAGGGTGGTGCGGAAAGGGGTGGGGAAAACAATGAGGGAAGTGTGAGAATATATATATATCTATGATATGACCATACAGAGTCGACACCCACGGGGCGAGGAACACTGTTGCCCACAGGGCTTTAGTCAGCCTCTACCTACCATCCAAGGGGAAATTCCCAGGATGGGAGGAGAGAGTAAAATAAAGTGGGGGGTGGCGGGGGCGGGGAAAGGGGTGGGGGGGGCGGGGGTTGGCCGGGGGCGGGGAAAGGGGTGGGGGATGGCGGGGAGCGAGAAGGGAGTGTGGGGGGGGTTTTGGGGAGGTGTTGAGAGGGATCATAGTCTTCATCCAATATCCTGTGTTCAAGTCCTCTTCCAACATCCTGTGTCAAAGTCTTCTTCAAATGTTGTTGTCAAACCTGACCTTTCCATTAGTCTTCATCCAATGTCCAAGTCCTCTTCAACTGTTGTGCTTTCTTGTTGTCAAACCTGACCTTTTTAGCCAATAGGAGCCCATCAGCATTAACATCCCTCTGGATGATATACCATCGTCTCAAGACTTCAACCCTCCTATTGCTAAAATAAATACAGCTGTCACAGCGTTTGTCAGTCAAGTAGAAGTGAGATTTAACGCCAAATGTGAGAATCTAAATTGTGGAATCACATCATCAGTAGTATACCTAGGATCATTGGGTGTTTCGGCCTTCGAAACACTAGACACCCTCACCATAGGCAGGCCCACCAGGGTTGATCAAATCCCCAGTGTGTGATTCCAGTCCGATTGGTACGTCAACACCTGAATTTTGTAAAAAAAGTCCAGTCCACAGAGAAACCGTCCCACCCAATGCTGTTCTGAGAAGAAATGGGAAAAACTAACAGAATGCCCAGACGCCTCAACTCAAAGCGACTTTCCAATAAACTAGCGACTTTAACATTAAAAAGCAATTTTACTAATAAAAACCTAGCAGACAATAAAATATTCATGTCAATAATAATACCTACCTGAGCTGCTTCACAATAAGACAACATGAATGTCAATAATAATAATACTTACCTGTCCTAGGAATAAAAGAGGGTTAGGGTTAGGGTTAGGGTTAGGGTTAGGTGTGGTAGTAATAACGAGGAAACACCCTGTGGGACCCCGACGGGACCACAGTACTGGTGAGACCCCATTTAGGCACGCGCACCTGAAACCCAACTCACTCCGTCCCCCTGGAATGAATAAATGAGCAAGAGTCTGTTTTATAGGCTCCTCCTTCTCTACTGCCAGTCACATTGGCCAATAGAAGTGGTTAGGGTTAGGGTTAGGGTTAGGGTTAGGTGTGGTAGTAATAACGAGGAAACACCCTGTGGGACCCCGACGGGACCACAGTACTGGTGAGACCCCATTTAGGCACGCGCACCTGAAACCCAACTCACTCCGTCCCCCTGGAATGAATAAATGAGCAAGAGTCTGTTTTATAGGCTCCTCCTTCTCTACTGCCAGTCACATTGGCCAATAGAAGTAGTATTAACATCCCACAGGGATACAGTTGTCCGAAGACTTTCCAAAATGTAATTAAAAAATGTAATTAAAACCGTTCTCAGACTCAGAATCCCCGTAAAGGTTAAGACCAACGTCATCCAGAAGCCCAGGGCCAGCAGTCTCACAGAGAAATCATGTAACACAAGCACATCCCTACTCTGAACAATAATACAACCCAGACCACCAAAGCCTGCAAAGTGGTTGAGGTCACATCCGATCTTCCCCAGCACCAACAATGCCGACCGTGATGCCCAATCAATGCCCTGACAGATGACCGCCGGCTAGCCTGACACCAGGATCACATCCGATATACCCGATGCCCACCGCCACTCCAGGCAGTCACCCGAGACCACGTCCCATGACAAGGCCCAAGATCGGGATCACTGTAGAGCGCTGAGAGCCCAGCAGTGAGTCCAGGTGGTTCAGAGATTACGGTTTTAGCCCATGAGACAAAATAAACTCAAGAGACACCGGCCTAGGCCTCAATGGACCGAAGGTCATGATTCAATGAGTACAGAGTCGGCCCAAATCCGGATCCCGTTGGTCTTCATCCAACATCCCGTCTCCAGGTCCTCTTCAACTGCTGTTGTTTCCTTGTTGTCAAACTTGACCTTTTTAATAAATGGGAGCCCATCAGTCTTCATCCAACCTCCTGTGTCCAAGTCTTCTTCAACTGCTGTTGTTTCCTTGTTGTCAAACCTGACCTTTTTAATAAATGGGAGCCCATCAGTCTTCATCCAACATCCTGTGTCCAAGTCTTCTTCAATTGTTGTTTCCTTGTTGTCAAACCTGACCTTTTTAGCAAATAGGAGCCCATCGGCATAAACATCCCTCTGGATGATATACCACTCTAACACTGCCTATTGCTAAAATAAATATAGCTGTCACAGCGTCTGTCAGTCAAGAAGAAGTGAGAATTAAAGCCAAATGTGAGTCTAAATTGTGGAATCACATCATCAGTAGTATACCCAGGATCATTGGGTGTTTCGGCCTTCGAAACACTAGACACCCTCACCATAGGCAGGCCCACCAGGGTTGATCAAATCCCCAGTGTGTGATTCCAGTCCAATTGGTACGTCAACACCTGAATTTTGTAAAAAAGTCCAGTCCACAGAGAAACCGTCCCACCCAATGCTGTTCTGAGAAGAAATGGGAAAAACTAACAGAATGCCCAGACGCCTCAACTCAAAGCGACTTTCCAATAAATTAGCGACTTTAACATTAAAAAGCAATTTTACTAATAAAAACCTAGCAAACAATCAAATATTCATGTCAATAATAATACCTACCTGAGCTGCTTCACAATAAGACAATATGAATGTCAATAATAATAATAATAATACTTACCTGTCCTAGGAATAAAAGAGGGTTAGGATAGAAAGCAGGGTTAGGTTTAGGAGAGAAAGAGAGACCCACCAGGGGTCTAGGGTTGGGGTTAGGATAGGGTGCAGGTGGGGTTAGGGTAGGGAGAGAGGGGGGGTTTGGAGAGAGGGGGGGTTGGGTTTAGGCAAGAGAAGGAGAAGGAAAATAGAGCAGTGACTCGTACAGTGCAGACACCCACAGGGCGAATGACACTGCTGCCCACAGGGCTCGAGTCGAAATCTCCCGCCCTCCCCAAAGGAATCAATCCCAAGGGGCGGAAGGCAGAGACAGACTAGGAAGAGTAGAAAACAGTGAGCAAAACACATTCCCCCTCCCAAAATAACCTCTTGAGTGAACAAATCCTGCAGAAAGCTTGATTGATTGAGGAAGTCTTGTGCCGTCCCGTTCAGAGTGATGTGAAAAATCTAAACTTAGAAGAGCAAAGCCACAGGCCTTCTCACAAAAATTGTCTTCATCTTCTTGAGGCAATATAAGAATTAATATAAGAATTAAGAGTGGAAAGGGGACGATAGGAGCAAGTCGGGCCAAGGCCCCGGCAAGGTTAGGTGTGGTAGTAATAACGAGGAAACACCCTGTGGGACCCCGACGGGACCACAGTACTGGTGAGACCCCATTTAGGCACGCGCACCTGAAACCCAACTCACTCCGTCCCCCTGGAATGAATAAATGAGCAAGAGTCTGTTTTATAGGCTCCTCCTTCTCTACTGCCAGTCACATTGGCCAATAGAAGTAGTATTAACATCCCACAGGGATACAGTTGTCCGAAGACTTTCCAAAATGTAATTAAAAAATGTAATTAAAACCGTTCTCAGACTCAGAATCCCCGTAAAGGTTAAGACCAACGTCATCCAGAAGCCCAGGGCCAGCAGTCTCACAGAGAAATCATGTAACACAAGCACATCCCTACTCTGAACAATAATACAACCCAGACCACCAAAGCCTGCAAAGTGGTTGAGGTCACATCCGATCTTCCCCAGCACCAACAATGCCGACCGTGATGCCCAATCAATGCCCTGACAGATGACCGCCGGCTAGCCTGACACCAGGATCACATCCGATATACCCGATGCCCACCGCCACTCCAGGCAGTCACCCGAGACCACGTCCCATGACAAGGCCCAAGATCGGGATCACTGTAGAGCGCTGAGAGCCCAGCAGTGAGTCCAGGTGGTTCAGAGATTATGGTTTTAGCCCATGAGACAAAACAAACTCAAGAGACACCGGCCCAGGCCTCAATGGACCGAAGGTCATGATTCAATGAGTACAGAGTCGGCCCAAATCCGGATCCCGTTGGTCTTCATCCAACATCCCGTCTCCAGGTCCTCTTCAACTGCTGTTGTTTCCTTGTTGTCAAACCTGACCTTTTTAATAAATGGGAGCCCATCAGTCTTCATCCAACCTCCTGTGTCCAAGTCTTCTTCAACTGCTGTTGTTTCCTTGTTGTCAAACCTGACCTTTTTAATAAATGGGAGCCCATCAGTCTTCATCCAACATCCTGTGTCCAAGTCTTCTTCAATTGTTGTTTCCTTGTTGTCAAACCTGACCTTTTTAGCAAATAGGAGCCCATCGGCATAAACATCCCTCTGGATGATATACCACTCTAACACTGCCTATTGCTAAAATAAATATAGCTGTCACAGCGTCTGTCAGTCAAGAAGAAGTGAGAATTAAAGCCAAATGTGAGTCTAAATTGTGGAATCACATCATCAGTAGTATACCCAGGATCATTGGGTGTTTCGGCCTTCGAAACACTAGACACCCTCACCATAGGCAGGCCCACCAGGGTTGATCAAATCCCCAGTGTGTGATTCCAGTCCAATTGGTACGTCAACACCTGAATTTTGTAAAAAAGTCCAGTCCACAGAGAAACCGTCCCACCCAATGCTGTTCTGAGAAGAAATGGGAAAAACTAACAGAATGCCCAGACGCCTCAACTCAAAGCGACTTTCCAATAAATTAGCGACTTTAACATTAAAAAGCAATTTTACTAATAAAAACCTAGCAAACAATCAAATATTCATGTCAATAATAATACCTACCTGAGCTGCTTCACAATAAGACAATATGAATGTCAATAATAATAATAATAATACTTACCTGTCCTAGGAATAAAAGAGGGTTAGGATAGAAAGCAGGGTTAGGTTTAGGAGAGAAAGAGAGACCCACCAGGGGTCTAGGGTTGGGGTTAGGATAGGGTGCAGGTGGGGTTAGGGTAGGGAGAGAGGGGGGGTTTGGAGAGAGGGGGGGTTGGGTTTAGGCAAGAGAAGGAGAAGGAAAATAGAGCAGTGACTCGTACAGTGCAGACACCCACAGGGCGAATGACACTGCTGCCCACAGGGCTCGAGTCGAAATCTCCCGCCCTCCCCAAAGGAATCAATCCCAAGGGGCGGAAGGCAGAGACAGACTAGGAAGAGTAGAAAACAGTGAGCAAAACACATTCCCCCTCCCAAAATAACCTCTTGAGTGAACAAATCCTGCAGAAAGCTTGATTGATTGAGGAAGTCTTGTGCCGTCCCGTTCAGAGTGATGTGAAAAATCTAAACTTAGAAGAGCAAAGCCACAGGCCTTCTCACAAAAATTGTCTTCATCTTCTTGAGGCAATATAAGAATTAATATAAGAATTAAGAGTGGAAAGGGGACGATAGGAGCAAGTCGGGCCAAGGCCCCGGCAAGGTTAGGTGTGGTAGTAATAACGAGGAAACACCCTGTGGGACCCCGACGGGACCACAGTACTGGTGAGACCCCATTTAGGCACGCGCACCTGAAACCCAACTCACTCCGTCCCCCTGGAATGAATAAATGAGCAAGAGTCTGTTTTATAGGCTCCTCCTTCTCTACTGCCAGTCACATTGGCCAATAGAAGTAGTATTAACATCCCACAGGGATACAGTTGTCCGAAGACTTTCCAAAATGTAATTAAAAAATGTAATTAAAACCGTTCTCAGACTCAGAATCCCCGTAAAGGTTAAGACCAACGTCATCCAGAAGCCCAGGGCCAGCAGTCTCACAGAGAAATCATGTAACACAAGCACATCCCTACTCTGAACAATAATACAACCCAGACCACCAAAGCCTGCAAAGTGGTTGAGGTCACATCCGATCTTCCCCAGCACCAACAATGCCGACCGTGATGCCCAATCAATGCCCTGACAGATGACCGCCGGCTAGCCTGACACCAGGATCACATCCGATATACCCGATGCCCACCGCCACTCCAGGCAGTCACCCGAGACCACGTCCCATGACAAGGCCCAAGATCGGGATCACTGTAGAGCGCTGAGAGCCCAGCAGTGAGTCCAGGTGGTTCAGAGATTATGGTTTTAGCCCATGAGACAAAACAAACTCAAGAGACACCGGCCCAGGCCTCAATGGACCGAAGGTCATGATTCAATGAGTACAGAGTCGGCCCAAATCCGGATCCCGTTGGTCTTCATCCAACATCCCGTCTCCAGGTCCTCTTCAACTGCTGTTGTTTCCTTGTTGTCAAACCTGACCTTTTTAATAAATGGGAGCCCATCAGTCTTCATCCAACCTCCTGTGTCCAAGTCTTCTTCAACTGCTGTTGTTTCCTTGTTGTCAAACCTGACCTTTTTAATAAATGGGAGCCCATCAGTCTTCATCCAACATCCTGTGTCCAAGTCTTCTTCAATTGTTGTTTCCTTGTTGTCAAACCTGACCTTTTTAGCAAATAGGAGCCCATCGGCATAAACATCCCTCTGGATGATATACCACTCTAACACTGCCTATTGCTAAAATAAATATAGCTGTCACAGCGTCTGTCAGTCAAGAAGAAGTGAGAATTAAAGCCAAATGTGAGTCTAAATTGTGGAATCACATCATCAGTAGTATACCCAGGATCATTGGGTGTTTCGGCCTTCGAAACACTAGACACCCTCACCATAGGCAGGCCCACCAGGGTTGATCAAATCCCCAGTGTGTGATTCCAGTCCAATTGGTACGTCAACACCTGAATTTTGTAAAAAAGTCCAGTCCACAGAGAAACCGTCCCACCCAATGCTGTTCTGAGAAGAAATGGGAAAAACTAACAGAATGCCCAGACGCCTCAACTCAAAGCGACTTTCCAATAAATTAGCGACTTTAACATTAAAAAGCAATTTTACTAATAAAAACCTAGCAAACAATCAAATATTCATGTCAATAATAATACCTACCTGAGCTGCTTCACAATAAGACAATATGAATGTCAATAATAATAATAATAATACTTACCTGTCCTAGGAATAAAAGAGGGTTAGGATAGAAAGCAGGGTTAGGTTTAGGAGAGAAAGAGAGACCCACCAGGGGTCTAGGGTTGGGGTTAGGATAGGGTGCAGGTGGGGTTAGGGTAGGGAGAGAGGGGGGGTTTGGAGAGAGGGGGGGTTGGGTTTAGGCAAGAGAAGGAGAAGGAAAATAGAGCAGTGACTCGTACAGTGCAGACACCCACAGGGCGAATGACACTGCTGCCCACAGGGCTCGAGTCGAAATCTCCCGCCCTCCCCAAAGGAATCAATCCCAAGGGGCGGAAGGCAGAGACAGACTAGGAAGAGTAGAAAACAGTGAGCAAAACACATTCCCCCTCCCAAAATAACCTCTTGAGTGAACAAATCCTGCAGAAAGCTTGATTGATTGAGGAAGTCTTGTGCCGTCCCGTTCAGAGTGATGTGAAAAATCTAAACTTAGAAGAGCAAAGCCACAGGCCTTCTCACAAAAATTGTCTTCATCTTCTTGAGGCAATATAAGAATTAATATAAGAATTAAGAGTGGAAAGGGGACGATAGGAGCAAGTCGGGCCAAGGCCCCGGCAAGGTTAGGTGTGGTAGTAATAACGAGGAAACACCCTGTGGGACCCCGACGGGACCACAGTACTGGTGAGACCCCATTTAGGCACGCGCACCTGAAACCCAACTCACTCCGTCCCCCTGGAATGAATAAATGAGCAAGAGTCTGTTTTATAGGCTCCTCCTTCTCTACTGCCAGTCACATTGGCCAATAGAAGTAGTATTAACATCCCACAGGGATACAGTTGTCCGAAGACTTTCCAAAATGTAATTAAAAAATGTAATTAAAACCGTTCTCAGACTCAGAATCCCCGTAAAGGTTAAGACCAACGTCATCCAGAAGCCCAGGGCCAGCAGTCTCACAGAGAAATCATGTAACACAAGCACATCCCTACTCTGAACAATAATACAACCCAGACCACCAAAGCCTGCAAAGTGGTTGAGGTCACATCCGATCTTCCCCAGCACCAACAATGCCGACCGTGATGCCCAATCAATGCCCTGACAGATGACCGCCGGCTAGCCTGACACCAGGATCACATCCGATATACCCGATGCCCACCGCCACTCCAGGCAGTCACCCGAGACCACGTCCCATGACAAGGCCCAAGATCGGGATCACTGTAGAGCGCTGAGAGCCCAGCAGTGAGTCCAGGTGGTTCAGAGATTATGGTTTTAGCCCATGAGACAAAACAAACTCAAGAGACACCGGCCCAGGCCTCAATGGACCGAAGGTCATGATTCAATGAGTACAGAGTCGGCCCAAATCCGGATCCCGTTGGTCTTCATCCAACATCCCGTCTCCAGGTCCTCTTCAACTGCTGTTGTTTCCTTGTTGTCAAACCTGACCTTTTTAATAAATGGGAGCCCATCAGTCTTCATCCAACCTCCTGTGTCCAAGTCTTCTTCAACTGCTGTTGTTTCCTTGTTGTCAAACCTGACCTTTTTAATAAATGGGAGCCCATCAGTCTTCATCCAACATCCTGTGTCCAAGTCTTCTTCAATTGTTGTTTCCTTGTTGTCAAACCTGACCTTTTTAGCAAATAGGAGCCCATCGGCATAAACATCCCTCTGGATGATATACCACTCTAACACTGCCTATTGCTAAAATAAATATAGCTGTCACAGCGTCTGTCAGTCAAGAAGAAGTGAGAATTAAAGCCAAATGTGAGTCTAAATTGTGGAATCACATCATCAGTAGTATACCCAGGATCATTGGGTGTTTCGGCCTTCGAAACACTAGACACCCTCACCATAGGCAGGCCCACCAGGGTTGATCAAATCCCCAGTGTGTGATTCCAGTCCAATTGGTACGTCAACACCTGAATTTTGTAAAAAAGTCCAGTCCACAGAGAAACCGTCCCACCCAATGCTGTTCTGAGAAGAAATGGGAAAAACTAACAGAATGCCCAGACGCCTCAACTCAAAGCGACTTTCCAATAAATTAGCGACTTTAACATTAAAAAGCAATTTTACTAATAAAAACCTAGCAAACAATCAAATATTCATGTCAATAATAATACCTACCTGAGCTGCTTCACAATAAGACAATATGAATGTCAATAATAATAATAATAATACTTACCTGTCCTAGGAATAAAAGAGGGTTAGGATAGAAAGCAGGGTTAGGTTTAGGAGAGAAAGAGAGACCCACCAGGGGTCTAGGGTTGGGGTTAGGATAGGGTGCAGGTGGGGTTAGGGTAGGGAGAGAGGGGGGGTTTGGAGAGAGGGGGGGTTGGGTTTAGGCAAGAGAAGGAGAAGGAAAATAGAGCAGTGACTCGTACAGTGCAGACACCCACAGGGCGAATGACACTGCTGCCCACAGGGCTCGAGTCGAAATCTCCCGCCCTCCCCAAAGGAATCAATCCCAAGGGGCGGAAGGCAGAGACAGACTAGGAAGAGTAGAAAACAGTGAGCAAAACACATTCCCCCTCCCAAAATAACCTCTTGAGTGAACAAATCCTGCAGAAAGCTTGATTGATTGAGGAAGTCTTGTGCCGTCCCGTTCAGAGTGATGTGAAAAATCTAAACTTAGAAGAGCAAAGCCACAGGCCTTCTCACAAAAATTGTCTTCATCTTCTTGAGGCAATATAAGAATTAATATAAGAATTAAGAGTGGAAAGGGGACGATAGGAGCAAGTCGGGCCAAGGCCCCGGCAAGGTTAGGTGTGGTAGTAATAACGAGGAAACACCCTGTGGGACCCCGACGGGACCACAGTACTGGTGAGACCCCATTTAGGCACGCGCACCTGAAACCCAACTCACTCCGTCCCCCTGGAATGAATAAATGAGCAAGAGTCTGTTTTATAGGCTCCTCCTTCTCTACTGCCAGTCACATTGGCCAATAGAAGTAGTATTAACATCCCACAGGGATACAGTTGTCCGAAGACTTTCCAAAATGTAATTAAAAAATGTAATTAAAACCGTTCTCAGACTCAGAATCCCCGTAAAGGTTAAGACCAACGTCATCCAGAAGCCCAGGGCCAGCAGTCTCACAGAGAAATCATGTAACACAAGCACATCCCTACTCTGAACAATAATACAACCCAGACCACCAAAGCCTGCAAAGTGGTTGAGGTCACATCCGATCTTCCCCAGCACCAACAATGCCGACCGTGATGCCCAATCAATGCCCTGACAGATGACCGCCGGCTAGCCTGACACCAGGATCACATCCGATATACCCGATGCCCACCGCCACTCCAGGCAGTCACCCGAGACCACGTCCCATGACAAGGCCCAAGATCGGGATCACTGTAGAGCGCTGAGAGCCCAGCAGTGAGTCCAGGTGGTTCAGAGATTATGGTTTTAGCCCATGAGACAAAACAAACTCAAGAGACACCGGCCCAGGCCTCAATGGACCGAAGGTCATGATTCAATGAGTACAGAGTCGGCCCAAATCCGGATCCCGTTGGTCTTCATCCAACATCCCGTCTCCAGGTCCTCTTCAACTGCTGTTGTTTCCTTGTTGTCAAACCTGACCTTTTTAATAAATGGGAGCCCATCAGTCTTCATCCAACCTCCTGTGTCCAAGTCTTCTTCAACTGCTGTTGTTTCCTTGTTGTCAAACCTGACCTTTTTAATAAATGGGAGCCCATCAGTCTTCATCCAACATCCTGTGTCCAAGTCTTCTTCAATTGTTGTTTCCTTGTTGTCAAACCTGACCTTTTTAGCAAATAGGAGCCCATCGGCATAAACATCCCTCTGGATGATATACCACTCTAACACTGCCTATTGCTAAAATAAATATAGCTGTCACAGCGTCTGTCAGTCAAGAAGAAGTGAGAATTAAAGCCAAATGTGAGTCTAAATTGTGGAATCACATCATCAGTAGTATACCCAGGATCATTGGGTGTTTCGGCCTTCGAAACACTAGACACCCTCACCATAGGCAGGCCCACCAGGGTTGATCAAATCCCCAGTGTGTGATTCCAGTCCAATTGGTACGTCAACACCTGAATTTTGTAAAAAAGTCCAGTCCACAGAGAAACCGTCCCACCCAATGCTGTTCTGAGAAGAAATGGGAAAAACTAACAGAATGCCCAGACGCCTCAACTCAAAGCGACTTTCCAATAAATTAGCGACTTTAACATTAAAAAGCAATTTTACTAATAAAAACCTAGCAAACAATCAAATATTCATGTCAATAATAATACCTACCTGAGCTGCTTCACAATAAGACAATATGAATGTCAATAATAATAATAATAATACTTACCTGTCCTAGGAATAAAAGAGGGTTAGGATAGAAAGCAGGGTTAGGTTTAGGAGAGAAAGAGAGACCCACCAGGGGTCTAGGGTTGGGGTTAGGATAGGGTGCAGGTGGGGTTAGGGTAGGGAGAGAGGGGGGGTTTGGAGAGAGGGGGGGTTGGGTTTAGGCAAGAGAAGGAGAAGGAAAATAGAGCAGTGACTCGTACAGTGCAGACACCCACAGGGCGAATGACACTGCTGCCCACAGGGCTCGAGTCGAAATCTCCCGCCCTCCCCAAAGGAATCAATCCCAAGGGGCGGAAGGCAGAGACAGACTAGGAAGAGTAGAAAACAGTGAGCAAAACACATTCCCCCTCCCAAAATAACCTCTTGAGTGAACAAATCCTGCAGAAAGCTTGATTGATTGAGGAAGTCTTGTGCCGTCCCGTTCAGAGTGATGTGAAAAATCTAAACTTAGAAGAGCAAAGCCACAGGCCTTCTCACAAAAATTGTCTTCATCTTCTTGAGGCAATATAAGAATTAATATAAGAATTAAGAGTGGAAAGGGGACGATAGGAGCAAGTCGGGCCAAGGCCCCGGCAAGGTTAGGTGTGGTAGTAATAACGAGGAAACACCCTGTGGGACCCCGACGGGACCACAGTACTGGTGAGACCCCATTTAGGCACGCGCACCTGAAACCCAACTCACTCCGTCCCCCTGGAATGAATAAATGAGCAAGAGTCTGTTTTATAGGCTCCTCCTTCTCTACTGCCAGTCACATTGGCCAATAGAAGTAGTATTAACATCCCACAGGGATACAGTTGTCCGAAGACTTTCCAAAATGTAATTAAAAAATGTAATTAAAACCGTTCTCAGACTCAGAATCCCCGTAAAGGTTAAGACCAACGTCATCCAGAAGCCCAGGGCCAGCAGTCTCACAGAGAAATCATGTAACACAAGCACATCCCTACTCTGAACAATAATACAACCCAGACCACCAAAGCCTGCAAAGTGGTTGAGGTCACATCCGATCTTCCCCAGCACCAACAATGCCGACCGTGATGCCCAATCAATGCCCTGACAGATGACCGCCGGCTAGCCTGACACCAGGATCACATCCGATATACCCGATGCCCACCGCCACTCCAGGCAGTCACCCGAGACCACGTCCCATGACAAGGCCCAAGATCGGGATCACTGTAGAGCGCTGAGAGCCCAGCAGTGAGTCCAGGTGGTTCAGAGATTATGGTTTTAGCCCATGAGACAAAACAAACTCAAGAGACACCGGCCCAGGCCTCAATGGACCGAAGGTCATGATTCAATGAGTACAGAGTCGGCCCAAATCCGGATCCCGTTGGTCTTCATCCAACATCCCGTCTCCAGGTCCTCTTCAACTGCTGTTGTTTCCTTGTTGTCAAACCTGACCTTTTTAATAAATGGGAGCCCATCAGTCTTCATCCAACCTCCTGTGTCCAAGTCTTCTTCAACTGCTGTTGTTTCCTTGTTGTCAAACCTGACCTTTTTAATAAATGGGAGCCCATCAGTCTTCATCCAACATCCTGTGTCCAAGTCTTCTTCAATTGTTGTTTCCTTGTTGTCAAACCTGACCTTTTTAGCAAATAGGAGCCCATCGGCATAAACATCCCTCTGGATGATATACCACTCTAACACTGCCTATTGCTAAAATAAATATAGCTGTCACAGCGTCTGTCAGTCAAGAAGAAGTGAGAATTAAAGCCAAATGTGAGTCTAAATTGTGGAATCACATCATCAGTAGTATACCCAGGATCATTGGGTGTTTCGGCCTTCGAAACACTAGACACCCTCACCATAGGCAGGCCCACCAGGGTTGATCAAATCCCCAGTGTGTGATTCCAGTCCAATTGGTACGTCAACACCTGAATTTTGTAAAAAAGTCCAGTCCACAGAGAAACCGTCCCACCCAATGCTGTTCTGAGAAGAAATGGGAAAAACTAACAGAATGCCCAGACGCCTCAACTCAAAGCGACTTTCCAATAAATTAGCGACTTTAACATTAAAAAGCAATTTTACTAATAAAAACCTAGCAAACAATCAAATATTCATGTCAATAATAATACCTACCTGAGCTGCTTCACAATAAGACAATATGAATGTCAATAATAATAATAATAATACTTACCTGTCCTAGGAATAAAAGAGGGTTAGGATAGAAAGCAGGGTTAGGTTTAGGAGAGAAAGAGAGACCCACCAGGGGTCTAGGGTTGGGGTTAGGATAGGGTGCAGGTGGGGTTAGGGTAGGGAGAGAGGGGGGGTTTGGAGAGAGGGGGGGTTGGGTTTAGGCAAGAGAAGGAGAAGGAAAATAGAGCAGTGACTCGTACAGTGCAGACACCCACAGGGCGAATGACACTGCTGCCCACAGGGCTCGAGTCGAAATCTCCCGCCCTCCCCAAAGGAATCAATCCCAAGGGGCGGAAGGCAGAGACAGACTAGGAAGAGTAGAAAACAGTGAGCAAAACACATTCCCCCTCCCAAAATAACCTCTTGAGTGAACAAATCCTGCAGAAAGCTTGATTGATTGAGGAAGTCTTGTGCCGTCCCGTTCAGAGTGATGTGAAAAATCTAAACTTAGAAGAGCAAAGCCACAGGCCTTCTCACAAAAATTGTCTTCATCTTCTTGAGGCAATATAAGAATTAATATAAGAATTAAGAGTGGAAAGGGGACGATAGGAGCAAGTCGGGCCAAGGCCCCGGCAAGGTTAGGTGTGGTAGTAATAACGAGGAAACACCCTGTGGGACCCCGACGGGACCACAGTACTGGTGAGACCCCATTTAGGCACGCGCACCTGAAACCCAACTCACTCCGTCCCCCTGGAATGAATAAATGAGCAAGAGTCTGTTTTATAGGCTCCTCCTTCTCTACTGCCAGTCACATTGGCCAATAGAAGTAGTATTAACATCCCACAGGGATACAGTTGTCCGAAGACTTTCCAAAATGTAATTAAAAAATGTAATTAAAACCGTTCTCAGACTCAGAATCCCCGTAAAGGTTAAGACCAACGTCATCCAGAAGCCCAGGGCCAGCAGTCTCACAGAGAAATCATGTAACACAAGCACATCCCTACTCTGAACAATAATACAACCCAGACCACCAAAGCCTGCAAAGTGGTTGAGGTCACATCCGATCTTCCCCAGCACCAACAATGCCGACCGTGATGCCCAATCAATGCCCTGACAGATGACCGCCGGCTAGCCTGACACCAGGATCACATCCGATATACCCGATGCCCACCGCCACTCCAGGCAGTCACCCGAGACCACGTCCCATGACAAGGCCCAAGATCGGGATCACTGTAGAGCGCTGAGAGCCCAGCAGTGAGTCCAGGTGGTTCAGAGATTATGGTTTTAGCCCATGAGACAAAACAAACTCAAGAGACACCGGCCCAGGCCTCAATGGACCGAAGGTCATGATTCAATGAGTACAGAGTCGGCCCAAATCCGGATCCCGTTGGTCTTCATCCAACATCCCGTCTCCAGGTCCTCTTCAACTGCTGTTGTTTCCTTGTTGTCAAACCTGACCTTTTTAATAAATGGGAGCCCATCAGTCTTCATCCAACCTCCTGTGTCCAAGTCTTCTTCAACTGCTGTTGTTTCCTTGTTGTCAAACCTGACCTTTTTAATAAATGGGAGCCCATCAGTCTTCATCCAACATCCTGTGTCCAAGTCTTCTTCAATTGTTGTTTCCTTGTTGTCAAACCTGACCTTTTTAGCAAATAGGAGCCCATCGGCATAAACATCCCTCTGGATGATATACCACTCTAACACTGCCTATTGCTAAAATAAATATAGCTGTCACAGCGTCTGTCAGTCAAGAAGAAGTGAGAATTAAAGCCAAATGTGAGTCTAAATTGTGGAATCACATCATCAGTAGTATACCCAGGATCATTGGGTGTTTCGGCCTTCGAAACACTAGACACCCTCACCATAGGCAGGCCCACCAGGGTTGATCAAATCCCCAGTGTGTGATTCCAGTCCAATTGGTACGTCAACACCTGAATTTTGTAAAAAAGTCCAGTCCACAGAGAAACCGTCCCACCCAATGCTGTTCTGAGAAGAAATGGGAAAAACTAACAGAATGCCCAGACGCCTCAACTCAAAGCGACTTTCCAATAAATTAGCGACTTTAACATTAAAAAGCAATTTTACTAATAAAAACCTAGCAAACAATCAAATATTCATGTCAATAATAATACCTACCTGAGCTGCTTCACAATAAGACAATATGAATGTCAATAATAATAATAATAATACTTACCTGTCCTAGGAATAAAAGAGGGTTAGGATAGAAAGCAGGGTTAGGTTTAGGAGAGAAAGAGAGACCCACCAGGGGTCTAGGGTTGGGGTTAGGATAGGGTGCAGGTGGGGTTAGGGTAGGGAGAGAGGGGGGGTTTGGAGAGAGGGGGGGTTGGGTTTAGGCAAGAGAAGGAGAAGGAAAATAGAGCAGTGACTCGTACAGTGCAGACACCCACAGGGCGAATGACACTGCTGCCCACAGGGCTCGAGTCGAAATCTCCCGCCCTCCCCAAAGGAATCAATCCCAAGGGGCGGAAGGCAGAGACAGACTAGGAAGAGTAGAAAACAGTGAGCAAAACACATTCCCCCTCCCAAAATAACCTCTTGAGTGAACAAATCCTGCAGAAAGCTTGATTGATTGAGGAAGTCTTGTGCCGTCCCGTTCAGAGTGATGTGAAAAATCTAAACTTAGAAGAGCAAAGCCACAGGCCTTCTCACAAAAATTGTCTTCATCTTCTTGAGGCAATATAAGAATTAATATAAGAATTAAGAGTGGAAAGGGGACGATAGGAGCAAGTCGGGCCAAGGCCCCGGCAAGGTTAGGTGTGGTAGTAATAACGAGGAAACACCCTGTGGGACCCCGACGGGACCACAGTACTGGTGAGACCCCATTTAGGCACGCGCACCTGAAACCCAACTCACTCCGTCCCCCTGGAATGAATAAATGAGCAAGAGTCTGTTTTATAGGCTCCTCCTTCTCTACTGCCAGTCACATTGGCCAATAGAAGTAGTATTAACATCCCACAGGGATACAGTTGTCCGAAGACTTTCCAAAATGTAATTAAAAAATGTAATTAAAACCGTTCTCAGACTCAGAATCCCCGTAAAGGTTAAGACCAACGTCATCCAGAAGCCCAGGGCCAGCAGTCTCACAGAGAAATCATGTAACACAAGCACATCCCTACTCTGAACAATAATACAACCCAGACCACCAAAGCCTGCAAAGTGGTTGAGGTCACATCCGATCTTCCCCAGCACCAACAATGCCGACCGTGATGCCCAATCAATGCCCTGACAGATGACCGCCGGCTAGCCTGACACCAGGATCACATCCGATATACCCGATGCCCACCGCCACTCCAGGCAGTCACCCGAGACCACGTCCCATGACAAGGCCCAAGATCGGGATCACTGTAGAGCGCTGAGAGCCCAGCAGTGAGTCCAGGTGGTTCAGAGATTATGGTTTTAGCCCATGAGACAAAACAAACTCAAGAGACACCGGCCCAGGCCTCAATGGACCGAAGGTCATGATTCAATGAGTACAGAGTCGGCCCAAATCCGGATCCCGTTGGTCTTCATCCAACATCCCGTCTCCAGGTCCTCTTCAACTGCTGTTGTTTCCTTGTTGTCAAACCTGACCTTTTTAATAAATGGGAGCCCATCAGTCTTCATCCAACCTCCTGTGTCCAAGTCTTCTTCAACTGCTGTTGTTTCCTTGTTGTCAAACCTGACCTTTTTAATAAATGGGAGCCCATCAGTCTTCATCCAACATCCTGTGTCCAAGTCTTCTTCAATTGTTGTTTCCTTGTTGTCAAACCTGACCTTTTTAGCAAATAGGAGCCCATCGGCATAAACATCCCTCTGGATGATATACCACTCTAACACTGCCTATTGCTAAAATAAATATAGCTGTCACAGCGTCTGTCAGTCAAGAAGAAGTGAGAATTAAAGCCAAATGTGAGTCTAAATTGTGGAATCACATCATCAGTAGTATACCCAGGATCATTGGGTGTTTCGGCCTTCGAAACACTAGACACCCTCACCATAGGCAGGCCCACCAGGGTTGATCAAATCCCCAGTGTGTGATTCCAGTCCAATTGGTACGTCAACACCTGAATTTTGTAAAAAAGTCCAGTCCACAGAGAAACCGTCCCACCCAATGCTGTTCTGAGAAGAAATGGGAAAAACTAACAGAATGCCCAGACGCCTCAACTCAAAGCGACTTTCCAATAAATTAGCGACTTTAACATTAAAAAGCAATTTTACTAATAAAAACCTAGCAAACAATCAAATATTCATGTCAATAATAATACCTACCTGAGCTGCTTCACAATAAGACAATATGAATGTCAATAATAATAATAATAATACTTACCTGTCCTAGGAATAAAAGAGGGTTAGGATAGAAAGCAGGGTTAGGTTTAGGAGAGAAAGAGAGACCCACCAGGGGTCTAGGGTTGGGGTTAGGATAGGGTGCAGGTGGGGTTAGGGTAGGGAGAGAGGGGGGGTTTGGAGAGAGGGGGGGTTGGGTTTAGGCAAGAGAAGGAGAAGGAAAATAGAGCAGTGACTCGTACAGTGCAGACACCCACAGGGCGAATGACACTGCTGCCCACAGGGCTCGAGTCGAAATCTCCCGCCCTCCCCAAAGGAATCAATCCCAAGGGGCGGAAGGCAGAGACAGACTAGGAAGAGTAGAAAACAGTGAGCAAAACACATTCCCCCTCCCAAAATAACCTCTTGAGTGAACAAATCCTGCAGAAAGCTTGATTGATTGAGGAAGTCTTGTGCCGTCCCGTTCAGAGTGATGTGAAAAATCTAAACTTAGAAGAGCAAAGCCACAGGCCTTCTCACAAAAATTGTCTTCATCTTCTTGAGGCAATATAAGAATTAATATAAGAATTAAGAGTGGAAAGGGGACGATAGGAGCAAGTCGGGCCAAGGCCCCGGCAAGGTTAGGTGTGGTAGTAATAACGAGGAAACACCCTGTGGGACCCCGACGGGACCACAGTACTGGTGAGACCCCATTTAGGCACGCGCACCTGAAACCCAACTCACTCCGTCCCCCTGGAATGAATAAATGAGCAAGAGTCTGTTTTATAGGCTCCTCCTTCTCTACTGCCAGTCACATTGGCCAATAGAAGTAGTATTAACATCCCACAGGGATACAGTTGTCCGAAGACTTTCCAAAATGTAATTAAAAAATGTAATTAAAACCGTTCTCAGACTCAGAATCCCCGTAAAGGTTAAGACCAACGTCATCCAGAAGCCCAGGGCCAGCAGTCTCACAGAGAAATCATGTAACACAAGCACATCCCTACTCTGAACAATAATACAACCCAGACCACCAAAGCCTGCAAAGTGGTTGAGGTCACATCCGATCTTCCCCAGCACCAACAATGCCGACCGTGATGCCCAATCAATGCCCTGACAGATGACCGCCGGCTAGCCTGACACCAGGATCACATCCGATATACCCGATGCCCACCGCCACTCCAGGCAGTCACCCGAGACCACGTCCCATGACAAGGCCCAAGATCGGGATCACTGTAGAGCGCTGAGAGCCCAGCAGTGAGTCCAGGTGGTTCAGAGATTATGGTTTTAGCCCATGAGACAAAACAAACTCAAGAGACACCGGCCCAGGCCTCAATGGACCGAAGGTCATGATTCAATGAGTACAGAGTCGGCCCAAATCCGGATCCCGTTGGTCTTCATCCAACATCCCGTCTCCAGGTCCTCTTCAACTGCTGTTGTTTCCTTGTTGTCAAACCTGACCTTTTTAATAAATGGGAGCCCATCAGTCTTCATCCAACCTCCTGTGTCCAAGTCTTCTTCAACTGCTGTTGTTTCCTTGTTGTCAAACCTGACCTTTTTAATAAATGGGAGCCCATCAGTCTTCATCCAACATCCTGTGTCCAAGTCTTCTTCAATTGTTGTTTCCTTGTTGTCAAACCTGACCTTTTTAGCAAATAGGAGCCCATCGGCATAAACATCCCTCTGGATGATATACCACTCTAACACTGCCTATTGCTAAAATAAATATAGCTGTCACAGCGTCTGTCAGTCAAGAAGAAGTGAGAATTAAAGCCAAATGTGAGTCTAAATTGTGGAATCACATCATCAGTAGTATACCCAGGATCATTGGGTGTTTCGGCCTTCGAAACACTAGACACCCTCACCATAGGCAGGCCCACCAGGGTTGATCAAATCCCCAGTGTGTGATTCCAGTCCAATTGGTACGTCAACACCTGAATTTTGTAAAAAAGTCCAGTCCACAGAGAAACCGTCCCACCCAATGCTGTTCTGAGAAGAAATGGGAAAAACTAACAGAATGCCCAGACGCCTCAACTCAAAGCGACTTTCCAATAAATTAGCGACTTTAACATTAAAAAGCAATTTTACTAATAAAAACCTAGTTAGGGTTGGGGTCGGGGTCGGGGGTCGGGGTCGGGGTCGGGGTCGGGGTCGGGGTCGGGGTCAGGGGTCAGGGGTCAAGGGTTAGGGTTAGGGTTAGGGTTAGGGTTAGGGTTAGGGTTAGGGTTAGGGTTAGTAGGGTTAGGGTTAGGGTTAGGGGTTAGGGGTTAGGGGTTAGGGGTAGGGGGTAGGGTTAGGGTTAGGGTTAGGGTTAGGGTTAGGGTCAGGGTCAGGGTCAGGGTCAGGGTCAGGGTCAGGGTCAGGGTCTGGGTTAGGGTTAGGGTTAGGGTTAGGGTTAGGGTTAGGGTTTAGGGTTTAGGGTTAGGGTTTAGGGTTAGGGTTAGGGTTTAGGTTAGGGTTAGGGTTAGGTTTGGGTTAGGGTAGGGTTAAAAGAAAAACTGGATGGTCTTAAAGAGCACGGGCCTATTATTACTGTGTTGTTAAGCTAATTGAAATTGAAATGAAAAGGGTAGGAATGCAAATGGATGTGTTGTAGAATCATGTTTGTTTTTTTTAAAAAAAACAGGTGCTGTGTGGCGCTGAATGAGTGGATGGTGTTGTGGATTTGAGGATCAAGGTAAGTGTTGTTGAAATTACTTTTTTAATGTGTCGATCTATGTGTGTGCAGGTAAATATGTGTGGGTGTATTTTACAGGTGCTGTGTGGCGATGAATAAGTGGATGGTGCTGAAGATGGAGATCAGGGTGAGTGTTGTTGCACTGTTTTCTAGTGTGTCAGTCTATGTGTCTATGTAAAGCTGTATGTGAATAAGTAAAAAGGTTAACTATGTGTGTGTGTTTATTTGGGCCTCTGTGCGAGGGTGTAGACGTATGTGTTGTGTATGGACCTGATCTGTGTGTGTGTGTGTGTGGGTGTTGTGTAGTCAGTACCAGAAGGAAGTATACATCAACAGAATTGCCATGAAAAAATATGTATACACTTTATTTATTAAATTAAACTGGTCCTGTGTGAAAAATAAGAATGTTATGTTTTCTCATTCAGTCCCAGGGGTGTAATTGTGTTCAACTGTGTGATCCATTTTCTTTCGGCATGCTTCCGCTGTCCACTGGACCACCCGGACCCCGACTCCACCCCAGATATGATGAGGTGAGTGACGGGGTGCTCCTGGAAGTGTGTGACCAGTGTTGTTTGTAGGTGTGCCCGTGAGATGTTGTTGAGGTGTTGTTTCAGCCTAGTGTCTATTGAAGCTCCGGTTTCTCCTACGTAGTGTTTATGGCAGAGTGTGCAGGTGATGATGTAAACCACATTGGAGGTTTGTAGGGTGAGGCTGTCCGGGACTGGAGCCGATGTGTGGCTATGGGGGTTTGTAATAAATTTCCTGTTTTTGTAGTGCAATGTGTGAGGTTTGGTTATTGGAGGGGGCATATTGCTGAATTTAGTATGTATGAGGATATCCTTAAGACTTTTATTTTTTCTATATGCGGAGATGATCCTATATGGTTTAAGTGGGGGGTATGTGTGTTGAGCTGTGGTGAAATTGTGTTTGAATGTATGTTGCAGTGGGCGTGTTCTATGTGAGAATGTCGTGACTAAGGAATGATGATTTTAGGTGGATCTGGGCCAGTGCCGGTTGTGTGTGAGGTAGCCGGGGAAGTGGGAGGAAAGGTAGGGTTAAAGGGGGGGTGTGCTTCCGGGATGGGGTTAAAGGGCGGGTCCGCGGAGATGTTAAAGGGGGAGTTGAGGTTGGGCGTGGGGTCGGGAAGGTTGGGGTTAGGGTTAAAAGTCAGGTTGGGTCTACCCGTGGAATTAAAAGGAAGGGGGGTGGGGTTGCGGGGAGGGTTGGGGTTAGGCGCGGGATCCGAGGGGTTGTGGTTAGGGTAGGGGACCAGGCTGGGTATAGTTTTGGGAGGGGAGGAGTGGGGTTAAGGGGAGGGTGGGGTTGGTGACTATGACTACGGGTGGAATTAAAGATGGGATAGTAGCGGGGTGTTGGGTGGGGTACTGTAGCAGGGCCCTGGGAAGGTTTAGGGTTAGGAGGGGGGTTGGGGGAGGATACAGGATGCAAACCCGGTGTAGGGTAAGGGAGAGGATTTGGGGGGAAGGGGGATAGGAGGGGGAGGGGATCTGCTGCAGGTTGTGTATGTACTGTTGCTTGTATTTGGAATGTCTGAGGTGTGTGTGATGTGTGTGTGTTGGTTGTGTGTGCATCGCTGTTTGTAGTGTTGGGTGTGTGTGTGGGCCGAGTGGGAGAGAGAGCTGCCAAAGTGTCATTTTTAATAGTGCGCAGAAACCTCTTGGAATATCCCCTTTGTCTGAGTGAGTGAAAGAGTGTTTGAATGGCTATGTGTAAATCGTCTTTGTGAGACGATATTCTATGAAACCGGATGATCTGTGATTTGACGATACCTTTAAATGTGTGCTTGGGGTGATAGCTATGTTTATGTAATAGTGCGTGTGTGTCTGTGGGTTTGAAATATACTCGTGTCTGAAGTG